>NC_056726.1:1800839156-1801049339 GCF_019279795.1 Protopterus annectens
AACCCTTAAAAGCCTCCTGCATATGTTGGTCTATGTTGCCTGCTGCAGCCCTTCTCATTTCGTAGGATTGTTTGTTAAAATTTCCCCGCATGTATACATCGGTGGTGTAGATTGTAGAAAAACCCAAGGGGATGGTGCTTGCTCACTTTATCATAGTGTTCTTGGCCGGGCTGGTCTGTTGGGCCTGTAATCTGCTGATTCTGATAAATATCACCTGTTTGCCCAACTTGTTCACCTTGACTACTATCCTACTGCTGTTGTCCCTCCCAAATGCACTAGGCAGGTATAGTCACACCCCTAGCTTAGGCATGCTAAGCTAGGAGCAATTCTGAGACATATGGCTCCAATCTACGTACAGTATGCCTGACACCCCCCCCCTGCTTTCACCTATATTCGAGTTCTGCACCCGGCTATCTATACATATACACTCTTGTGACCTGCATTACATCCTGGGGATAAACGGGATACACGGGATTCACTATTTTCCACCTCTTTGCATAGTATTGTCTTCTAATGCATAGTTACATGACCCATACTGAGCCTCCACAAAAATAACCACTGCTTACTGTCGCGTAGACCAGCACACAACTGGTTAAAAGAACCTTACTATCACCATATTCAATGTCCCTTGTTCTTCCCAGCAAGAAAACAACCAGCCCTTGCAGAGCTCAAAACCAGGATCCTGCACACCACAGCCATTGTGCTTTACCACTAAGCCATGGCAGATATACATACATCTGAGGTTATCATGTACAGATCATCCAGCACAGGCATTCAACAGTATAGGACATGTATTCCATCATGTAGATTTCTGTGTGCTAATGTCCACATACATATATATATATATATATATATATATATATATATATTTATTTTTTTTTTATTTTACATTTGTTGACCGGGCTAGTCTAACTGGATACATGTCCATTTTCAGTAGAGGCCCGGGGAGATAAGCTCCTTGCAAAAAAATAACAAAAACATTTTACTTACAATTATGTTACAGGTTAATACAGAAATTATCATACAGTTCTAAATACCTCCCATTGCAAAATTCAGGTACAATACAAAAATGCAGGTATAATATATACTATAGTCTGGGGAGATAAGGTCTGGGATAAGAAGAAATAAATACATTTATATTTACAAAGAACATTTGAAGTTAACACAGAAATTATCAAAGGACAGAAATATTTCACAGTGCCAAAGGCAGGTACAATGCAAATTACAGAGAGGGCAGAATACTTTGCAGTGCAATAGGCAGGTACAGTGCAAATTGCAGGTAGAATACAGAAAGTAGCAATAAAAGAGGCATATTGTGTAATTATATTAATAAAGAGTTGTCACACTATGAGTATGCTCAGGGGATGAAAAGAAGGGTAAGGAAAAAGGTAATGTGGAAAGTAAGGAACGTAGAACTAGTTGTAGGGCAGTAGTAGGTAGGCAGTGCCTGTTATGAGTAGAAAAAGTAGAAAAATGATTAGTCAGGTTTAGTACAGGGGCATAGCCAGTGTGTTCTCAGGAAAAGTTTCAGTCTGTTTTTGAAAAGAGATGTAGAGGAAACTGAGGAAAGTTCACTGGGGAGAAGGTTCCAGGATTTTCCAACAATATTACTGAAAAGAGAGTCCCCAGCCCTGTTATTAGATTTAGAGGTGTTTACAAGAAGTTTGTGTGATGAGCGCAAGGATTTGAGATTATTATAGGGAATGATAAGGGTAGTTAGTATAGGAGTACTGGAAGGTTGGAAAAGAGTCTTATGGGCAATGGTTAGTTGGTGGAATTTAAGCAGATTCTGAATTTCTAGCCATCCTAGCTGCTTAAGATTATAGCAGTGGTGGGTTCTGAATGGGTTGCCAGTAGCAAACCTGGCAATGTTATTGTAGGAGATTTCCAGTTTGGTGAGGTTATTTTTAGATAAATTAGTAAATATGGGTGAGGCATAGAGGAGTGTAGAGATTAGATGGGTATAAGCAATAGTTATTCTGACTGTTGGTGAAAGGAAGGGTTTGGCTCTGTAGAGAGAGCCTAGTTTTTTGTTAACGGTTTTTATAGTATTGTTGATATGGATGTCAAAGTTAAGATTGTTGTCTATGGTGATACCAAGTAGTTTGGTAGTTGGGTCAGGTGATATTGGAGAACCATTAGTGGATGTAACTGAGAAATCTATTGGGGCAGACTTACAAGTAGGGTTGAAAAGGAGGAGTTTAGTTTTTTTGGGGTTCAAGAGAAGGCAATGTTGTGTAAACCATTTTGTTCTACTGTATTATGCCTCTTGGTGCAAGGGAGTAAAGTTTGGAAGTGGATGTGGCTGTGCATATAAGTGTAGAATCGTCAGCGTATTGAATGCATGTAGCTTGGGGGATTGCTTGATGAAGGTCATTGATAAATATGGAGAAAAGAAGAGGCCCTAATATTGACCCTTGAGGGACGCCAATGTTAATGGGCAGGTGGGTAAATAGAGTGTTGTGCCAAAGTACTGCCAGTTGTCTGTTATCTAAATAGGATTGGAACCATTTAATAGTGAGTGCATCTAGTGACAGGGATTTGAGGATATTAATAAGTATTTGATGATTAACCATACCAAATGCCTTGGACAGATCGATAAATAGTGCAGAGGAAAGCATATTGGAGTTTCGTTTTTTGTTAATACAGTCAGTAAAGGAAAGGAGGGCAGTAGTAGTGCTGTGAGAAGGTCTGAAACCATGTTGACAGCTGGAAAGTAAGTTATTTTGGATTAGGTGGTCTAGCAATTGCTTATGGATGCATTTTTCCATTAGTTTTGCCAAAGGTGAAAGTAGGGCTATGGGACAGTAGTTGGAGAATTCAGTAGAGTTTCCACCTTTATGAAGGGGGATAATATGGGAGACTTTCCAGATGCTTGGAATGTGTCCTTCACTAATGGTTCTGTTAATCAGAATGGAAATGGGACAGGCGATGGATTTGGCTGATTTCTGCAGATATTCAGCAGGTATTTGGTCTGCTGAAGGAGAGCCTGGTTAAGGGAAAGAATATATGTTGTAGGGACAGGATGGAAGAGAAATGGAGGGGGTGGGGTTGTGTTAGAGGTAGGTAAAGTGAAAAAGGTATTGAAGGCATTGGCAATATGCTTTGGATTCTCCTGGTCTGTGCCTTGTGGGTTAGGTGTAATGGATTGACCTGGGTGTAGTAGTTGGTTAATACTTGCCCAGAATTTTTGTGGGTTATTATGTTTAGTTTGCTGGAACAGTAAGTAGTAGTTTCTTTAATCAGACAGTATAGCTTTTTTAGTGTCATTTCTCAGTTGTCTAAAGTTTTGACGGTCTGCAGAGGTTTTTGTCATTCGCCATTTGGCCCACTATTTATTTCTGAGGTGGATTTTTTGTTTGGTTTCTTTTGAAAGCCATGGGGCATATTTAGTTTTAATTCTAATAGAGTGGTTTGGTGCATGGTTATCTAGAATGGCTAGGAATTTGGAATGAAAGTATTTAACAGCTTCTTCCAAAGGGAGGTGTTTTAAGGGAGACCAGTTGCATGCTCTTAGTTCGCTTTGAAAGAGATCAGGGTTAAAGTTTTTCTTTGACCTAATAAACTTGAAAGTGGCTGGAATGGAGACATTGGTCTTATGCCTGATAATATAGGTAAGTGAGTGGTCACTAATATAATCAGGGAGGGTTCCAGATTCATATGTGTGGGGATGGTTATTTATAAGAATCCAATCCAAGGTACTTCCTTTATTATTAGGCTTGTTTATCCTGGTAGGGGAGGTAATGATTTCAGAAAAACTAAATAGGTTAATGTGGGTGGTAGGGTGGCTGCTGCAACAGCAATTCCAATCTATGTTAAAATCACCTAGGATAATGGTTTCTTGGGCAGATTTTGTGATAGCCAGCAGGGGATATCTTCTATGGTGGCATTGTTATTGCCAGGAGGTAGATAGATACAGATAATATAGATGGATTTGAAAGTGTTGAGTTGAAGTTTGGAAATAAGAATTGAATTTCAGCAGTAGAATCTACAGGTGGTTTAAATTTGTATGTAGTGATCTGTAGACCTGATTTAAATAGGATAGCAATTCCCCCGCCCTTCTTTGCTACACAGTCAGATCTAAATATATTATATCTGGGTGGGGTGATTTCATTGTCTTTAGTTACAGGCTTTAACCAGGTTTCTGTTAAACAAAGAATGTCGAAAGAGTAGACTTCTAAGAGAGCATGGAGTTGTGAGACTTTATTATTAATGCTACGTATGTTGAGGTGGGCTATGAAGAGAGAGTTTGTTGGTTGAGTAAGGGAATGAGTGTTAAATTGATTGGGATTGTGGAGTTGTGTGGTAGGAAGTGTCATTGGGCCAGGATTTGGGTGGATATCTCCATCATTTAATGAGAGGAGTTGTATTAGAAAGGTTGGAGTTGGGAATCTTCTGTATAGATGTGGAGATTTTCTGGGATTGTGATTATAATACCTAATGTGGAGTATTCTATGAAATCTTGACAGTAGATAACTGGGTGTAGATGTTATGTTTACATGGTTAGAGAATACTAGTAGGGAAGAAGAGGTAATTAGCTTATAGGGATTATGAAGGTGTGGATATAATAAGTGTTCATAGGAGGTAAGTATGTAGGTTAAAAGTAATGGTGGTAGAATAAGTAGTAGAAGTAACATGTAAGTATGTTGGGATGGATAGTTTATACATTTGGATGGATTATTAGTTTGGTGTCTTGTTGTAGGTATGGGAGTATGGTAGTTGTGGATAGGGAAGAACAAAAATTGGAGGGTGTGGTAGGAGAGATAGGGAGTGGTTAGAGAAAGATGAATAGGGGTGTGTGGCCAAGGGTAAGGTAGCCTGAGAGTTATGGGAGGAGGAAAGGTTGTGGGTAATTAGTATAAGAGTAGGACCACAGGGGGTGTGTGGGAATTGGGGGTAGGGAGGGGAGCAGAGTGAGCCCACAGGGCGAACAGAGCAGATTGAAACAGGTAGTAAAGCAGTTGGAGAAGAAACAATCAGCAGAGCTGGATACTGGAGGTGAGTTAGATAAGTCAGGAGTAGGTAAGAGCAGAGATAAGTAAGGAGTCTGTTATGGAATAGGTAGTTGTAGACAGTTGTAGTAAATGGTGAGGAGAGAGTATTAAGAGGAGGTCTAGGATCTAGGTCTATATACACATATACATATACACACACATACGTAGATATAGGATATATATCACAACAGTGGACCACTTGACACCAAAGCATTAGACAAGAATGAAGAGGAAACCACATGTGTCTCCTGCATTATGTACTGGTGTTAACATCAAGGCGTGTGTGTTTCTGTGCGTCACATGGGTTCAGACTGTATTAAGGGTAAGATTGGTCTGCTGACATTACTCACCAGACCTATTGCTGAATGTATGTGTATGTTTTGCTAACCCAGTCTCTTAGCCGATTGTGACATTTACGGCCACTATATAGGAAAACAACAAAACACGCTCCTCAACACATCCAGTAGCTAGCCACTCACAGACACCAACACATAGGATATGACTGCCAAACACACACACCTGTCATGCCTTGGAATAGAACACCTACCTGTCTATTCTATCACACTACAGCATTATGCAGTTACAGAACGCGCTACCAAGATTACTGGGACACAGCACTCCCAGAGGTGTACTTCTAGGTGGGTGACATCATCAGCATTGGCAAAGATGGCGATAGGGATTGTATGGAGTGTGAGCAGTCTAAAAGCATTATTCTGTCTCCAGGCAGACGGAGACACACACACACACACACACACACACACACACACACACACACACACACACACACACAGTTGGCATGGCTGGGATTAGAACACTGACCTAACTACCTTATCACACTACTGTATTACGCAGTTACAGAACGCGCTACCAAGATTACTGGGACACAGCACTCCCAGAAGTGTACTTCTAGGTGGGTGATATCATCAGCATTGGTAAAGATGGCGATAGGGATTGTATGGAGTGTGAGCAGTCTAAAAGCATTATTCTGTCCCCAGGCAGACAGACACACACACACACACACACACACACACACACACACACACACACACAGTTGGCATGGCTGGGATTAGAACACTGACCTAACTACTTTATCACACTACAGCATTACGCAGTCACAGAACGCGCTACTGAGATTACTTGGACACAGTACTCCCAGAGGTGCATTTGTAGATGGGTGACCTCATCTGCCTTGCTAACGGTGGGTATAAGAAATGTATGGAGTGTGAGCAGTATAAAGGTATTACTCAGTCCTCAGGCAAATGGGGAGACACACACACAAGGCAAGTGTGGGACTAGAACACCAACCTAACAACTATATTATACTACAGCATTACGCAGTTACAAAACGCGCTACCGAGATTACTGGAATACAGCACTCCCAGAGGTGTATTTGTAGATGGGTGACATAATTGATCTTGCTAACGGTGGGTATAATAAATGTATGGAGTGTAAGCAGCATAAAGGTATTACTCAGTCCTCAGGCAAACGGAGAGAGACACACACACATGGCAAGTGTGGGAGTAGAACACCAACCTAATTACTTTATTACACTACAGCATTACACAGTTACAGAACGCACTACCGAGATTACTGAGACACAGCCCTCCCAGAGGTGCATTTGTAGGTGGGTGACATCATCGGCCTTGCTAACAGTGGGTATAAGAAATGTATAAGAAATGTATGGAGTGTGGCCAGTCTAAAAGCAATTTAGAGTCCACCGGCAAACGGGGACAGACATACACACACATGCCAGTGTCGGGTATGGAGCACCTGCCTATTTACAGATTACTATTACAATACTACATATATACAAATCGCACCACACAGACTACCCATGTCAAGGCTGTCATTATGACCATCTGGGAATGTGGACATCAACAGGGATGCTGGCAGTTAAGATGTACATACCTGTGAACCTGTGTGTTTAAAGTATGAATCCATCCTGACCTGGAGCATGCCCATCTGTGGAATGGACGACTACTACCACTATACAGGGTTACAATGGCCATGCCCATACACAGAGGCACATAACCAACACAAGTTGTCACTGGGCATGCTCACACACTTAGTAGCACAGGGCTGTTCGGAATGCACTTTGTCCATCTACACAAGGATATACTGGGCATGCTCATACACTTAGTAGCTCAGGGGGCATGCTCACACACTTAGTAGCACAGGGCTGGTCAGAATGCACTACTCTGTGTCCATCTACACAAAGATATACTGGGCATGCTCATACCCCTAGTAGCACAGGGTTAACTGGGATGCACTCTGATGCTAAACACGGAGGGCCACAGAGGCCATGCTATTACAGGTAGAGGTAAATAACACATTGTAATGGGCTCTGGTGTTGGTAGTTGTCATTGTTAGTGGGAACACTGCTCTACATATATTTGATACCAGTCTTTATCAAATCAGTTGTCATTCTGGGATGACATGGCTGACAGTAGGCAGGCCTTTGACACATATCACATGCATCCATGATACAAGGGAGTGTGAATATTACCCAAGTCGCATCCGCTCACACAATGCCATTCCAAGGCAAATTTCCTAAACACAGGTTAACTTCCATACACCTACAGGACAACTGCATTGTTTTTTTATGCTAACCAGTGCTAGATGTGTAGCGTCCATATTCAAAGCTGGCCACTGTAGATCCAACAATGGGGACTACTGACATCTGTGCAGTGAGGAACACCTGGCTGATGTCTCTGTAGTGCACAATAGCACTACCACCATATACCTCAGAACCTAGCACTACCACCATATACCTAAGAACCACACATGTGGGCCATGACACAGGTACGGACCACTCCAGGTGGTGTACCCACATACATAAAGGCCACTCACATGTACTGACCGGTCTCCCTATGAAAGGTATCACAGATGAGCCATGTGCAGGACACAGTGTCACATGCTGCATTCTAGGATGTAAATTGCAGACACCACCATGCCCTCGGATCACCATCATGCAACCATACATGTTGTATGAAAGACGAGTATGCCACCATGTGACCCTTGACCTGTGTACTGTACTAAGTTCTACATCAACTGTAGACAGTACACACAGTTGCATCATGTGTTATGCAATGCAATGATACCACTGTCTGTGACCAGGTCAGCTGTACACATACCAAGGGCCCTCAGTACTGTCCACCATTAGCAGATGTCTGTTGCTGTACACCAGTACACACCCTCATGTATGGATATGACATACATTTACCTGCCCTGGGTATGTGCATGCCACACACACAACATACCTGTAAATAGCATAGCTGTTGTAGTCCTTTGTGCAAACAGGTGGCTACAGCCATTACACACATGCACATGGAATGTAGGTCCATGGCTGCTGAATGCTAACAGTACATAAGGTGTGATATCAATGTTGACAGAGGTAACATCCTCTCTGTACTGGTCACCCATCATATCATACAACAGTCCATATGTCATGTATGTTATTACACATATCCGCCAATTGCAATGCCTACAAACATGACCAAATGTCAGGATTGTAGGACCTACACACCTGTACACATAGTGCTGTGCGTTCATTATAATATGCGTGTGCAGTTGCTGATGTATGCAGGTGGCGTGTATCCTAGTACATCATGCAGCTGCAATGCAGCCTCAACATTGCCAACTGTATATGGTGATATGCTGAATGTACAGAAAGATGTACCACAGGTATGGACAGATGTGTTGAAATAACTAAGTGGTGGGGCATCTTTGTAGATGGATGTTTGCTGTGGACAGCTCACAGGTGTGTCACAAGCGGTCCTACAATACCCTGTGTAACCGGTAAGCAATGGTTTAGTTAATTGAAGGACATAACACACAACTTAGACAGAGGCCAGGGTGATAGCGAAGGTAAATCACTTGACACCTATTAATAGATATGATGTCCCTAGTGCATATATCAGCACTGTTGGTACAGGAAGCATCAGTGCAGTTTGTAATGCGTGCAATACTGCTGTATGTCTGACATACATAACATGAGCTAGGCAGGTCTGAGATTCTTAGTACTGGCATTTGTGGTTGTGTGTGTGTCCATATTTGTGATGTATGTGGGGAATACATCTCAATTGTTACTCACTGTCCTGTACACTAGTGTACACATCTGTACAGACTGCAATGTATAAAGCAGGACATAGGTAGGGGTGTGTATCTGAAACATGTGAGGTATCTGTATGTGCATGACATAGGAGTATTAATTACTGAATGCCACAGTGTGTGTATGTAGGGCTGACTGGTCCCTGGGGTGAGGATGTATGTTACCATACTGAACTGATAGGACCCTCCCACCATCCAGGTGATGCATTCAACTATCCGTGTTGATGTCTCTGATCTTAGGCCGTACTGACTACCTGTACATGTGTATTCTCTGTGGCGAGTCATGTAGGTGCACAGTACTGTAATGATGATTTGCACATAGGCAGGGGTCCTCAGCACACCAGTAGTAACTGTGTGTGAGTGTGTGTTACTGTGTCAGTGAAGCAGTGTGTGTGTGTGTGTGTGTGTGTGTGTGTGTGTGTGTGTGCGTGTGTGCGTGTGTGTGTGTGTTACAGTGTCACTGCATACGTGTGTCAATACCTCAGTGTGTGGGTGCAGTTGTGTGTTGGCATCCTGTCATGGGAATGTGTATTACTGATTCCCATTGAGGCATCACACTTCCCACTGGCCTCTACCCTTGTAATCAGCTAGACCACTCTCTTACCTCACCATTCCATGTAACTGTACCTGTGATGTCACCCTTTATGGATGTCACGTCTGTGGCCACAGTAGCTTAATACACAGCTATCATGCTCTTGGAATGGTAGATGTGTTTGTAATGTGGGACATTCTCACTGATATGTAGCAGCTACATGGTGCATGCTGGTATATTCATACATACCTGTGAGTAGTCCACATTGACATATGGGACACTGAACTGCAAACACTGACATCCACCGGCACATTCAATTAGACCTGAAGAAGGACAGCAGAACACATGACCAATATGCGTTTACTGCTGTTACACAGGACACAAACTGTTAACAGTATTGTACACTTGTACTACATGGTATATCTGCTGACTGTCAACAGTCCTCAACATTTGTAAACTACACATATCATCTGTTCACCCTGTGCATCAGACCATATGAGCATGCCCCTGCACCGATGGTGTGGATGTCAGGGATGTGGCACAGGCATCATCATATGCACAGGGTGTTAATGTTTACCGGAGGCCTAGGCTGCACTGTTGTTGCACAAGACACATACTGTTAACAGTATTGTACACCTGTACTACATGATATATCTACTGACTGTCAATAGTCCTCAACACTTGTAAACTACACATATCATCCTAGTCTGTTCACCCTGTGCATCAGACCATATGAGCATGTCCCTGCACCGATGGTGTGGATGTCAGGGATGCAGCACAGGCATCATCATATGTGCAAGGTGTTAATGTTTGCTAGAGGTCTAGGCTGCACCATTGGATGACATCATGTGTGTGGGTTTGGGCCTTTGATCTAATCGGGCGTGTGTGGATGTTATGCATGTGTGTGTTGCGGTGTCCTACATATGTGTCCAGTGTGTGCGTGTATGTCTGCACACAGTTCTCCCATGTGTCTGGCCTACACAGGGATATTATTGACAGCTGCAGACTGTACAGGTGAGGTTTTACAGTTCATGGTGTCTGGCCATGGACATGTGACCTGTGCCTGCCAGGGGTTGCACGGGCACTACCAGAAAGAGGTGCAGATCGGGTACTGTCTGATGTCACTAGTCCACTGGAACCATGTCCCTGTTGGGACCGTCCCAGGCCCCGTGCACATGGCCTGCTGTGTCGTGGTGTGGACAGCACAGCACCAGATGCACTGCTGCTGCTACTGCCACTATGGGAGTGGGCATGTGAGGTAGCTCGTACACGTAGACCCAACACAGGTGATGTAGCAGGCCTACATCCACTCCTACCAGATGTTCCAACACAGACAGCTCATGCTCATGGATTGTCATGTCACGGTCAAGGAGTCCAACCATGTCACCCAACTGTCTATCCAAAGCATCAGCAATCTGCTGTTGAGCATTTACCATTGCCTGGATGCTGTTGTTTAAAGAATGGACAGCAGCCCTCTGTAGCCTCTGATCTTCTCTGTTGCACAGTTCAGCACATGCCTGTGCCTCCATTACAGCCTGAAACATGCATCTGGTGACACCAGCTAATGTGCTCTGTCATGCAGGAGCATGTTGGCCAGAGGTCCTCCTACGAGCAGCACTGGCCACGTGCCTGTGTGGGACACCACCAGTAGTTTGACTGACACCATGGTGTGCAAGCACACCCTCCATATCCCCCACACTTTCCTGTTCCAAGCTACCACACGCCAACTGTCCTTCCTCTATGGCCACTGGTGATGGGGTATGTGCAGGTATGGGATCTGTGTGCGGGGATGAGGTGGATATAGATGGAATGGCAACCAATGGCACAGTTTCAGCCCCTGACAAATCTGCCTGTGACCCAATCATATGTTCATCACTGCTAGAGTCGGTGGGGACACTAACATGTGATGTACCGCAGGAGGGCAATGCACCTACATCATCTGTGAGGGCAGACATGAACTGTACATTACAATCTATACAATAGACACACACACACACACATGTGATATGACAGAAGACATGCAACATGCATGTGATACGGCAGACGGCATGCAGTGCAGACAATAATAGTGGTAGTTATCATACATCCCTAGGTTGCACACAGCATGCATGTGTGATAGCAGATGGCATGCAAATTACACAATCATAGTAGTGGTTAGCATACATCCCCATGTTACACCATGTGAACCAGCACAGGTTAACAGTACACCTGCCTGATGTGTGGCATATGACCTTGATAATCACATGTAGTATGACATGTGATCTGCTGATGTGTGCAATGATATGCATACATGTTTAACACAATGGATTCCTGTCGAATATACAGTGGGGCAATGGTGTACAAATTCAGTGTTGTCTGTCCACCCTACAGATATACTGCAAAATTAGCTGATGTGCATGGCCATTGCAGGGAATCATGAGGAGTCTCTAGTGCTATACAGTGTGAATTACAGACAGGGTTCATAGCCATGACTGTGTTCAGATACAATACATATATACTGTGGAATGTGACCCACTTTACTGAGGTGTATACACACTAAACCATGATGTGGAAGTTGTGACACAGGTCACTGAGGGGTATACGGATGACACCCCTGCACATCTGCAACCATATTGCTGCAGCCTGGCAACTATGGGCAGACATGGCGAACACATCAGTGCAACATGTCCCACATGACATCTGTGTACCACACACACACACACACACACACACACACACACACACACACACACACACGAGGAGCTAGTATGGCATTTATGTCCCTCTCCAGCAAGAGAAATGTACTGTATCAGTGGCCTGATGTGGATACTGTAGAGGTAATTCCTGTCATGTTGCAACACCCTCAAGATGTTCAACACATCCTATATGGTGGATTGATGTTATGCCTACACAAGATGTGCACAGGCCTGTAGGATATCTAGCATTCCACATCTACATTATGACCATTATACAAAGGCCATGGCCAACCTATGTGTAGCCATTGTACGACAGGGTGTACACACAAGCACAACACTTCTAGTGTGTGCATTGCTCCATGTCTCTGGCCATCCTCCATGGCCATGTGTGTACATCTGTTGTTCAAATTGTAGTGATGGGCATCTATTTCACATGTCTGTGTTGTCCCATATGACATATATGCTCCACTGACAACAGGGTTATGCAGATAAAGGGTGGCATGTGGGATATCTTTTCAGGTTAGGTAGGCAGTGTAGCAGCCAGACCAATAGATGTCATGGACATGTCAAGATAGCACATCACATTGTGTGACATTCATAGCAGGGCTATGATCCACACCAGTGAAACCTGTGTGCTGGCCATACTCCAGTCCACTGTGAAGTACTGTTTGTATTCACCACATGTGTAGATCAGATCTGTTGTACGTTCCTAAAGTGAACAGCACCTCCATCATTGTATGCATAGCTGTCAACACATCTGGCAATAAATTTTGTGAGGATTCATGTCGGTGAGATGATTCACATAGTTTGCAAGTGTGGCACATGGATAGTCATTGTGATGCATTGCAAGTCTGACCTGTATATTGTATCAGGACCATACATTATGTGTACATGTTGTGAATGGCCACATGGCAGATAGATTTGTGCATTATGGTTCCTGATAAATAGTGACACTATCACCTGCAATGGGCTGCTGTTGCTGCGGAGCGCCAGAGGTACCTAAATAGGAGTAACACAGCAGTATGAGCATAATCCACCCCTGTATAAAGGCTACAGGGAGAAATGTGCAAAACACATACACTAGTACATTAGACTATACTATGGTGTATGCATACGTGTGCATACACAGAGTAGCATACTATAGTATGCGGCATGTGTGTATACATGCCTTGCATATGATGTTACATTACATATTGTACAGTGACACATGCAGCTATATGGAATATAGTTGTTATAGGTGCAGTACTGACTTACCAGGCAACTCCAGGCTCAGCGGTTGAGAGACACCCACCTCCACAATATTGGCTAAAGCTTGTGGATGTTGTTCTGAAGGTTTCCCCAGGTTGGCCAGTAGCTCCTCGGTATGTGTGAGTGGGGGCTGGGTTGTTGGTCCACCACCTGTTGCACCTTGTTCCCTGGCAATTGCATTCACACGCTGTTTCACCCATCTAATGAGTTCTGTACAGTGTCTGCACACCTGCTGGTATGTGCGGTTGTGGCCACCCACATCATTAATCCTCCTGCAAAGTTTCATCCACAGGGCATCCCGCTGCTGTGCATCCTGTGGCACATGGCTGAACAGGATGTTGTGATTATCAAGTAGGTATGGGATGAGGGCCTCATCCTCCAAGTGTGCAAAATGGGGAAGCCTTGTACGTGGCATACCAGGAAGACATAATGATGGAGACAGGTCACAGTACCTCAGAGACATACAGAGCTACAGCTGAACATACATGTGTATTGCATTACTTCAGTTTAAATAGTTGTATTTGCAAACCTACATGGCACTGACATGTTTGTGTCACACACATGTGACACTCAGTGCTGAGTGGATATTATCACCATATATGTGTGTGTCACCTGATTACATTGCTCATACTCCATGTGGTTGCTGTCTTGTCTGTTTGCCTGTACTGATGTTCCTACCTATCAGCACATGACTGGATCTGTTCACATTAATGCAGTCAACCTTGATGCAGTGTATATGTCACATATAAGGACTTACACTGCCTTAACAGACATGACCTGTGACCCTGCAGACATGCTCATATAAGGTTTTACATGTATGTGTTCTGCCATATATATATCTACATGGCACTCTATGGCGATTCAGCATCTTGCCATGTATCACTTGTGTTGTACATGTGATACACATGAGACACTGGCTAGCCAGATGGTATTTGCAGGGATGGATATCAACTATGGCATGTACAGTCAAAGTCAACTAGTGGGCTATATGCCATGGGCCATGCATGCATCTAGGATGAAAGGTTACCTGGCAGTAGCCGACAGGCGGGTCTGTGGGGCCAGGTGGAGCAGTGCCACATTACTGATCCACAGGGTTAATGATACATATACCATGCATTACCATGCGGTCATCACACCATGTCTGAAAGGGGAGCGATATGCAGCTTTGACGGACAAGAATGCATAGTATGGCAGGACTATGTCAAGTGTATGGGACAAGGATCTGTCCAGCATGTGGTAGGTGGATGTCCATGAAGTATGTGTTTGAGATCAGGATGAGTACGTGTAGCATGTCCGACATCACTAGGTTGGACATGGATTTACTCAGGGTATGCATCATCCTAGAGAGTAGAGATGGGGAATGGGAAGGCTGGTGTTGGTCGTCTGCACATGGCCAATACCCCTTAAAGGAAATATTTGATCTGATATGGGTCACTTGAGTGGTCTGTATGGCTGGACAATGATCTCTATATTCATGAATGGCACCCTATTCTTATTAGGGTTGCCACATATGACTCCCTGACTGGTGTGGAGATGTAACTATCACAGGAAAGATAACTGCCCAGCTGCATCCCTCACACACAAGTGTCCATTATGATGACCGCTGCCTAGGTGGTAGTTCATGGGTACAGGGTTATTAACATAGGGGTGACAATGTGAGTCAGCTATTGCTCCTAGATCATAGTCATTCACATACTTCAATAATCAGATGCCTTCTGTTTGTCTGTGAGGTATGGACTAGAATGAGGGGGAATAGTATTCATTAACCCTGACATATTGTAGCTGCCACTGGAGTGATGATCATGTATTATTCAGACACCTTCTCGTAGTGTTGTTTCTGTCAGCAGTCCTGTTGCTAAACACTCCTGTGACATAGGAATGCACATCTAGTATACCGAGTGTAGGTGGTACACAGTATGGGTGATGATGTCCTATGACCTGGCAAGGTTATGATATGCAGTGTGACATCAACCATACTGTCATCTACATCTGTACTGCTGACATCACTTAAGTGATCAAGGTTCATGGCCTTCCAGACCAGACTCAGCAGGGCAGTAGTGCAGTACTTCCCATCATCAGTGGTGTCTCCCCCTTTGTTGGGTTGTGACACCTGTTGGTGTGCACCATTCAGGGTGTACACAACCTGACATGGAGCTATGTTTTACATGATGTGTACGCTGAGAGCATCTTGTTTTACCATATGTGTATGATACAACCTGTGATGTGGGCAGGTCCCATGTAGACTGAGTGCAGCTTGTACCTGCATAGTTGTGGGTACAGGGGCCCTGTGGTGTACATGGATATATGCTTGTGTACCTGTTTGGGGGAGAGGGCCATGTTTTTATATTATCCAAGACCCTATCTGGATTGCTTATTCATGCTAAACACTTGTTCAGGACTTGTAAACAGTACATAAGCTGGCCAGCCTCAGTAAGACAGTGAGATCCCTTATACAATCCTCCAAAGCTAGCTATGAAAACTTTAACGCAACTAATACCAACAACAACCACAGAGCCTCGATGTCGACAACCAGATCTGCTCTGAGTTACAGCACAAAGGCACGAACATTACAGAAACAATGGATATTGGCAACATCCTGGCAGATCCCTCTCAAAGCTGCACACTCTGAAGGCAATATCACAGCATTCATGGGACTGGACAACATCCCGGGTTGCATTTTACACAAACTTTGGATTGTACTGTCTCCTCACCTACACACCATGTTCAGTAATAGCCTCACATCGGGCATAGTGCCCCCTGAATGGTGCACAGCAACAGTTATCCCACTCCACAAAGGTGGCACCACAATGGACCATGGGACCTATTTCCCTATAGGCCTGACTGTTCTACATACCTTATTAGTAACCTGACATATCGTTAACTTCAAATCCTTTTTCGGTGTGTTTCATGTTATTTGTAATGTTCCACTGGTATATATGGATGGTTTGAATGTATGATGACACATCCTTTTTAGTTACATATCATATACATGTGGTATCCTGTCCCTCAATTGCTGTTCCAAAGTAGTTAATTGGGTCATGAACTGTTATGTGGTGCCAGTACTCACCAGACATCCTTGTTTTTGGTGTTGGTGTAGCATACATACTGTGCTGTTACTCACTGGGGTGATGTTGATGGGTGTTCATAGCAAATGCAGTTGTGTAGGAACTGCTTTTATATATATAATATATGTGCGTGAGGGGTTCCTTCCTATTTGAACACTTATCCTTTTTTGGACTACTACAATAATAGCTGTGTATTTCTGTCATAGGTATTTGCATCATCATAGTTGTGTTGGGACTGACCCCTCTTGGCTAGAGTTTAGTAGCTTATCCTGTTTCCTGTACCATGGTAGGTACTTTAGATACAGAATAACTCTCGCGTGCAACTATTACAGTACATATGGGACATAATTATTGTCTACAATCCCACATTTGAACACTATCATTGGCTCATGTCCATAGCACATATTTGTAATGGTGTATGCATATACTCTCCATATCCTTTGTTCAATCGACATTAACTCGCGAAGGTAACACACACATGGAACACACACACACACACAGACACACACCACACTGCTACACATGGTGGCCAAGCCCCCCACACACCTCCAGGTGTCTGTGCTCCCCGCCACACACACTGCACTACTTCATCTATCTACAGGTTGCTGTTGCAAGCCACACAAACCAACAACACAAATACACACAACAACAACAACCCCACAGAACACACACACCACACACAGAACACACACTTACACACACTACAGCCCTAACACACCGACACATAATAACCCAACCCAAAAAAACCACAATAACTGCACTGACTGATTGTCCGTCCATTATTACACCCTCACACATCTGGTGTGATCTTAAGCCTCAGGATTACGTGCATCGGTATGTAAAGCAGTCTGTATGTGGTAGGTGTCCCATTATATACCTCCATGGTTATGTTATATCCCCATATATCTACATATACTCTCTCTCTCTGTGTGTGTGTGTATATATATATATATATATATATATATATATATATATATATATATATATATATATATATATATATAAAACATACACCTTTCATTGTGTACATGTTGGTTTTCCTATTTCAACATATTCCTACCTTTTGTGTTTTATCCTGTCAGTATACATGACTGCCATTGGTACATCTCAGATAGCTTAGTGGTATGTTATTGTGATGAATGTGTACATGGTTGCGTGTTCTAATCCTGGCAGTGATATCTTACCTCTCAGAGCAGGCTCTGGTAGTGCAAGGGTGATGAATGCACATTTCAGCGGTTGTGTGTTCCACATGTTTATTATTCTGTGGTGAACTACCTATATATGCAAGCTGTGCTTAAGGTATATAATGTAACATGTACACATCTGTGAAGATTCCTGTCAGGGATAATCCGCATTATTTGGAAACACATCCCTGATTACATTATACAAAACCCCTCACTAACACTCCGGGGAATACTTGCAGAGAGGGTGGTGAACAGTAGCTATACCCCAGGGATCCCGCAAGTGGTTCTGCTCCACAGAGGGACAGTTAATTGATCGATGGGATGGCGACAGCAGACACATTTTGCCTATGCTTATGAGTAGCCTCGGCGGTTGGCCATGTACCTACCTATGCATCTATAAACCTGTATATACAGCATGGACACATGCTGATAGCTTAATATACTGTTCAGGTATTGACTTAGCTTGTGCCAATAGCGGTTGTGTGTACAATAGTTGAGGGCTACCTATGTAGGATGCACACAGTATACCACCTATACATGACAAATTTACAGGTGGTCGTGTGTGTGTGCCATCCATGTTTGCTGTGTGTGCAGGTGGAGAAGGGTGTCAGTCCATGAGTGCCTACACTGTCAGTGTGTGTGCTATACATTCCCTCTTTGCCAAGGCATGGGCATACTGGGCATGCCCCCATTTGCCTACTGGGGCTAGCACAGGGTGTTCCTGGTCTGAGCCCCCCTGTGCCTGTGGGTCCCTTGGCAATGGTGGTGGGCTGTGAAGGCCTTCACCATTCTGTCCCTGCTGCAGCTGTTTCCGCAGAATCATATTGTGTAGCATGGCACATACTATGAAGATGTGGGCACACGTTCATGGAGAGTACTGCAAGGCTTCAGCAGATATGTCCAAGCAATGGAACTGTGATTTCAGCATCCCAAACACATGCTCTATGATGATTCTGGTTTCTGTGTGTGCCTCGTTATGGCATTCTTGCGTGGTTGTGTGTGTATTTCTGATGGGTGTCATCATCCACGGTTCTAGTGCATAGCCAGCATCCCCCACCAGGTGGCCATATGGGTTGTCCCCCCTGGCAAATACCTGATACAGCTGTGAGGCATGCCAGATGTGGGAGTGGTGATAGCTTCCAGGACTGCTGGCACACACATCCATGATAATGCCCTGGGCATTGCACACGACCTGTCAGTTGATGAAGGGGAATCCCTTGCGGTTTATGTACTGCCTACCCTGCTCACCGGGTGGTGATTTGATGTGTATGTGCGTGCAGTCTATTGCACCCAGTACCTCCGGGTAGTCCGTCACATGATGGAAGAGTCGCATATTGCTGGCCAACTCCTCCTGCATTCAGGGGAAGTGTATGTGCTCAGTGGCATATGTTAACATGGTATCCAAGAACTAGTGGAGTACCCTCGATGCTGATGCCTGTGAGATCCCCATGATATCCCCAGTTGGCCTTTGAAAGGTACCTGTGGCTAGTATTTTCAAGCTTACACATACCTTTGTGTCCACTGGGATGGGCTCCCCTCTGTTACTTCTGGCTCTGAGATGTGGCTGGCACAGCTCAACAAGTTGCTGTATGATGTCCCTGTCCACCCTGTAATGCTCTACTATCTCCAGACATGTAGCCCCTGGTAGGTTACTCTGGGTCTGAACACTCATCTCCTCCTCCAGTGCCTAAGATGGTTGTCAGCATCATTCTCCACACCACCAACAGTCTCCAACACATGCTGGTGAATCAGAGCTATGGCAGCCCTTAACATATACATATTAAAAGTTCCCCATCTGTATACACCAATGGTGCAGAGTGTCTGGGTATACACAAGTGTGTGTGTGGGGCTTTTACACCTTATACTATTGTGCAATGGATGCTGCTGGTGTAATTGGTTGTGTTTGTGCTATTCCAGCTGCAGAGTATCTTAATTATTGGTTTTGCAGCAGGTGCTGCTATTGTGGGGCCTTTGGTGTTGACTTACGTTTGTCTGCCATGATTCATCTATTGCCCTTTACTTCTATTTTCAACCCGATTCCCCTCCCATTGTCAGGCATGGATCCAGCTGCCGCCTTTCTTGTTTTGTGCTTCTACAACCTAGGGTTGTGTTGGGAAATGTGTTATGTAGCTGATCTACTGCAAGTTTGCTTTGTTCTGCTGTGACAGTTCTCTTTTCTTTGCTGTACGGCACCTCCCCTTCCCTGTTTTGCAGGTAGCTGCTAACTGCCTTGTAGCTGTTGTCTATGGCATACTGTGAGTTTCTAGGTGTTAATTACTCATTTGTACTCCAATTACCATGCTGCAGCATTTCCTTATTGTCTTCCTGTAACCTTCCTGTTTCACCTAAGCTGCGCACCGCTCACGCCCAGTCTCCGGCTTTTGAGCACGTTTTCATCCACGTTCACATGCACTTTTGGTCACCTTGTGTGCTCTCAGCTAAGCATAGCTATGGCTAGGTACACACCCCTATCCTGTGGCTTTGCTTAGCAACAGGCAACCTGGATTACCAATGCTCCATTGTGCTTACAGCTATGGCAGCGCACACCTCTCATGATGCCATGTTTACCTCCAGGCCACTCCTCAGTGTTGTACCACTGTGCCGTGTGGTACATCCTTACACCTGCGGGATGTTTGCTATTCAATATTACTTGACTCATTTGCATGGCATTGACTACTAATTCCTAGTTACCACTCGGAACACTGTCACAGACCCTTAGCAACCCTTGTGCCTTGGTTATGGTGTAGCATGCGTACCATTGACTATTATGGCGAAATCATGATTTGTGTTACATTGCAGTTTTATGACATCTAAATATATTTTCCTTGTGTTCCCGTTTGTGCACCCATGCACTGTGGTTGTACCTTGCGTTAGTGTGGCCATGACATTAAATGTTATTTTTTATGTGTTGTGTGTGTTTTTTATGTCATTAGCTGTATATTTAGCCATTGGCATATGTTAACATTGTAATACATAGGTTTGGTCCGCTTTCATGGCTCCGATGTTCTGTTTGAAAAAAATGTAAACCGTTTTTTTTTGGTTTACATTTCTGCATGCTTACGCTATGCCTGCACCACTTCATGAATCGCTATATACCTTCATTTGCATGCTACACTGCTGTACATGGGGTAATTAGCATACAAGCACCGTGAGCTTCGCAGCTCTGGCATACGCTGGTAGTGCACGTGGAAGCAGCTCTTACCTGAATCGCTCAATGGCCATATTTGGTGCTAGATCACCGCCGCTACTCCGGCGCATGGCACAAGCTTCATGAATCCCGGGGTATAGCTATATAAATTAATATCATAAAACAACAGTTAATATCTCTTACCTACACTAGAGAGAGGTCAAATATTAATGCAGTTAAGATTGCCATTGCGTAAGCATTAAGATGAAATCTTTTGAAACCTTGTACATAACATGGTTTTGAAATTATTGATGCAAATATGAACAAGCAATATTTGATGCCTAGAGGCATCAGTATGAGTTAACTGCAGATGCACCTGCAGGTGTCACTTGGATGTAATGAGTTAAGGGAGTTGCTTTTCTTGATTTTGGTTATGAATTTTCTTCTTTTATTATATACATTCTTTAGGTGAGGATTCCAGAAGGTTTGTTTTTAGTTTTTGTTTCAGGTTTATTATGGTAGGCATGGCAGCCTCTGTGGAGCCATTCACATTTGTATATGAACTGTATGAATAATTCTGCCTAGGTAGCTGTGGCCTCAGGATTGGGAGGAACCTTAAATTTTGACAAACTGTCACATAATAGGATGCATTTTGCCTTTGTATAGCTCCTATTTGTTAATGGTTTAGAATGGTACTTGCAGAACAATATAGCAGTCTCTGAACATGGATAGGTTTCATACTATTCGTGCCATACTTAATGAATGTTTGGAACTGTATATACAGACATCTGTGTAAGTTCTTCAATCTCAGCACATTAACCGATAGCTCATCTTAAGTGGAAAATGCCCAGATCAAATGCCTGATAGTTGTCAGTGTATGTCTACATGTACGGCAGATGACTGATGATCACCAATGGGCTGCTGCCATCCTCATTGCACCAATTTTAAAATGTAATAAAGCTGTGTTTCCATATCATTCTCTTGCTACTAGTGAACTAAATGGTACCTCAATAAGCATTTTTATGAAGATATTCTATAACTTCTTATCAAAAACTTCAAGGAAGATGTCAATGGAGGAGAGACTGCAGCATGTCCAGGTGCCCAAATGGACTGATGATGAGACAATGTAGCTGCTGAATATGTAGTTCCAACATGAGGTGAAGATGTGCGCATGCAACAGGAACTTCACCATGATTGTTTGGAACCAGATTACCAGGGGGCGTCATGGATGGACAGGGTTCTTCATGGCTGTAACCATGACAATGACCTCCATTGGAGGGATTTGGATTGACTGCTGGAGTGGATCAGTGATGTCTGCAGAGAGCCCCTGAATCCCTGTCTTAAGTGAAATGTTCACACTCTTAACACCTTTTCTCTTTACTTTTTAGGTATTCAAATTTCATTGAGCATTAATGACGTGCACTTAAACAGTATATCTTTTACATTTGGGCCAATTCAGTGATGTATACCTACATAGGCAATGGATTGCAGAGCACAAATACTTATAACGCTTTGAATGTATTTTCAGTATCATGATTTTCTGCGTTTATTACAGTCAATAAATGTAATGTAATGTAGAATAATCTTCAACATGTCAACATTAGTGGATGCATGAGTGGCATTCCATGGTTATCCAAAGTTGTTTTATAGCCAAACAATCCTGCACCTATCAATGTCTGTGTGTGTTACTGTTTTAACATATTGGTATGGACTTACAATATCTACTTGTACCAAGAGTATGCTTCGCTATCAAGGTGAATTTCTTGGAATCTGTTACAAGAACACTTAATAAGCTGGTTATGATCAACAACCCACTCAGAAACTTTTATGTAGTCACACACAAGGCTAAGTTATTTATAGTGATTGTCAGCTGCTGGAACTCTGTAAACATTAAAGGATTTTTAACAGGTATTTAGTACAGGTATCACTTTGATATGTATAACTGTCAAATATTTGCTTTATACATTGTAAATGTTATGTATGTATACTCACACAGGGTCTAATATACTCAGGCTAGATCATACTTCCAGGAAAGGGAGAGGGTTTGCTGTTCTCTATAAAACCACCCTAAATGTTACTCTAGACAACCTTCAACCACCTATATTTAACAAAGCAGAAATTATGATTTCCAAACTACAAATAAATAAAAACAAATGTATAAACATAGTATGTGTCTATATTCCTCCAGGTAATAACTCATGGACCCTAGAAGACATCCTGTACTGGCTATCCAATGCCTACCCCCAAGAGACCATTGTTCTAGGGGACCTCAATATAGATGGGAACACCTCCACTGCAGAGACCCCAACCACCCATGTAAACCTACATGGTTTTACACAAAATATAACCTCCCCTACTAGGATCAGCAAGCCTAACAATAAAGAAAGTATCCTAGACTGGATATAAATTAATAGCCCCCACGACATGTACAAATCAGGTACTCTCCCTGAAGATCTAAGTGATCATTTCTTAACGTATATTATTAGGCATAAAGTTGAATGTCCATATCTACCCACCTATAAAACAATAAAAAAAATTCAACCTTAATAAATTCTTAGAAGAACTTAAATTATGCAGTTGGTCAATTCTAAAACAACTACCACTAGATGAGGCAGTAACGCACTTTAATAACACATTCCTGGCCATCCTTGACAACCATGCACCTGCACGCTCTATTAGAATTAAAACAAAAGTTGCTCCCTGGCTCACTAAAGAAACCAAACTAAAGATCATCCAAAGAAATAATGTCTGGAACACCTGGCGCTCTTCTAAACTCCCACAAGATCAACTCAAATTTCGACAATATAGGAATGAAACAAAAAAATCTGTATTACTAGACAAAAAACAATATTTCTGCCATCTACAGCAGAAACACCACAACAAGCCACATAAGTTCTGGGCTGGTATTAACAAACTCCTCCACCCAGGGCAATCTACAACTCCAACGCCCTCAGCCCCAAGCCACAAATTGCCAGTGTCCATTGCCAGCACAGAGTCCATTGCCAACGCCTTCAACAGTTTCTTTATAGAAAGCATCCAGACCCTTGCTAAAAAACTTGAACCCACTTGTCCTAACACTGATACCCCTAAACCCAGTGACATTCTCTCCTTTAGCTTCCAAAAAGTTCTGACTTCACTCATTAGGTCCCTATTTAAAAAACTCAAACCAAACACCCTTTCAGCTGACCTCCTCCCTGCAGACTACCTGCAAAAAGCTGCTGATGTTATAGCATACCCTGTCTCTATTTTGATAAACAGAACCATAACTGAAGCCACTATCTGGAAAATATCATGTCATACTGCTCCACAAAAGAGGCAGCTCCATTGAGCTGTCAAACTATAGACCAATAGCTATCCTTTCCCCTCTAGCTAAAATTATGGAAAAGTGTAACCATAAACAACTCTTACACTACCTTATTCAACATAATCTTCTTGCCAACTCCCAGCATGGATTTAGACCACAGCACAGTACCACGTCAGCCCTCCTCTCCTTTTCTAATGTCATAAATTCCAACTGTAACAACAACAAACTATCTTCTGCCCTGTTTCTTGATCTTTACAAGGCCTTCAACATGGATAACCACCAGCTACTCTTACTTACCTTAAATAAAATATCCCTAAACAATGATGCCATATGATGGTTTCAGTCTTATCTTAGTGGAAGACAGCAGGCTGTCCTTTGGCAGGACAGACTCTCCACCCTTCTCTCCATTACCCTTGGTGTCCCTCAAGGCTCCATATTAGGTCCCCTTCTTTTCTCCCTCTTTATCAGTGACCTCCACACTGTAATCCCAGATGCAACCTGTATACAATATGCCGATGACTCCACCCTGATTTGCTCAGCCTCTACCCCTACAGATCTCTTTAGTTTAACCCAGAAAACCTTTAGAGATCTAGTTTTCCATTGTATTAATCAGCAGCTGATATTAAACCCTAATAAAACAATGCTATTACTCTTCTCCCCTACTCGCAAATCCTCTCAACCTTCATTTACTATAACAGCTAACAATGGGACCATAATCTCACCAGATATGTATACCAAGTGCCTGGGTGTTATAATAGGCAACAACCTCAAATATGATATGCACATAAACCAAACTATTAAAACTGTTAATAAAAAACTTGGCTCCCTATACAAAAACAAACCTTTTCTCACCCCTCTAGCAATGACTGCCATTGCCTGTACCCATCTGATTTCAAATCTACTCTATGCCTTGCCAATACTCACTAAATTGAACAAAACTGATCTCAACAAACTCTCTAGCTGCTACAGTCAAATTGCCAGGTTTGCCACAGGAACTCCCTACAGGACACACCATTGTCAAAATCTAAACCTCTTAGGATGGCTAGAACTCCCCAGGCTCATTCAATATAATCAACTTACTGTAGCATTCAAGGTTATTAATCATGCAGAAAAAATGCCCTCCCTTAAAAACATTATCCATCCCTACAAAAACACTAGGCTACTTTGTTCCACTACAAAAATTTTGGTTCAATCTGTTAAAGCTAACAACCTATCTGCAGAATCTTTGCAAATTCAGTAGGCAAAACCTGGAATTTGTTTCCATCTGACCTTACTCTCAACCCCTCCCTTAATCAGTTAAAAAAAATCTAACCCAGTATTTTAAAACTCACTGGTTATGTCCTTGCTCTAACCTTGACTAAAGCCTCATCTACTTTCATACCCCTGCAATTTTTTATTCACAGCGACTAACCTCTTACCCTAAAAGGTTTGAAAAGAGAAAGTGTAACATCTTTGCAGATGCTCTGTATATAAGCTCCATCTGTAGGTTTGATAAGAGAAACTGTAACATATTTGTATATATTTCTGAATATAAATCCAGTAAAAGAAAACTGCACAACCAAACCAAGAAAACCAAATAAAGTGCAGTGATTGCGGAGAAAATAAACCACATTGAAATATTTTAATGGATATAAAGTTTTTTAACAAAAGTTTTTTAACAAATAAATTATTATATATGTTTAGAAATAATTGTTTTTAACTATACAAAGTTTTTAACTACATAATATTTGGGATTTAAGATTTTAAGTGGTGTTATAACTGTTCTTTAGTCTCATACAAAGGTTTTTTAATTAATATAGGTAGGAACTTAATACGATAGTGAACCTCATTGGATTAGTAATTAAGGGTTATATATAAATACTGATGGAATAGATGGATATACTAATCATCTGATGAAGTCAAATGAATAGATGAAAACGCATGTGTGGAATTTTAAAAGGCATTCATGTTTTCATTCGTTTTAGTTCTTTTCCGTTTATGTGGCTGAAATAAACACATTGGCTTACTAAAGTGGTTTATTTTCTCCGCAATCACTGCACTTTATTTGGTTTTATTTCTGAATATAAACTATTCTTCATAGGCTTGAAATGTGAGATTGTAACTTGTATGTTAATACAATATGTTTGTACATATACTGTAACTTGCTTGTCTTTATCTGTTTGTAAGTTTGGAACTTTTCTCCCCGGGCCTCCGCTGAAAATGGATATGGATCTATCGGACTATCCCGGTTAACAAATGTAAAATAAATAAAAGGAAGTAAATATATCTATACATTTGCATATATGGAGTAATTATATGCTTGTATATATCTATATATGTGTATATGTATATAAGTTCATAAGTGTTTACTAAGCTAACAACCACAAGGGCCTTTTTAAGCCTAGCCATGCATCCCAAATCTCTGACAACTTCTGGTACCCTTGATAAGTGTAAGCAGGAACTTGGGAGATGAAACATTTATAACAAGGGCCTGGGAGATGAACCATTTACAGGTTGCCTGTGTCAATTAGAGACATAGGTGCCAAGCCAGGGATAAGGATGAATTTCCTGTTCCCCATCCAATTGTCCAAGTTACAGTTGAATTGGGTTAGGGAGAAACTCTACTTCATATGGATGGGGAGCTTGTTCCAGAGATGAGGAAGTCTCTAGGATAAATACTTATCTCTTCAGCAGGTCCTATTTATATCACAGAAAATGTTTAAGTCTTTAGAATGGATAATCTGCTGGATTCTGTTTTGTGGATATGCAGGAGGTCCATCAGAATGCGGTCTGATAATGCCCAATATGCCAGGCATAGATCTCTCCTCAACTGGGTGTAGGAGACAGAATACAGGGATAGGGACTTGAGGTGGTCTGCATAGGACATTATACATACACTCTGTATTTTTTTAGTGAAGAACCTCTGTGGACATTCCATTTGTTGGATATGCCTGCTTAGGTATGTGCCAAAGGGGGCATTGTACTCAATGATAGGTCTGATGAATGCCAAATACAGTGGAACAATGACTTCCTTGGACCTAGATACCATACCTTTGTTTATAAGTTGTGCAGCATAGAATGATTTCCTCACTACTGTTTTCACCTGATGGTAGAAGGCTAGATTACTATCTATGTGTGTCCGGCCAATTCTAAGGGGTGTGTTATCAATATGATAGTTGCCATGGGTGGATGACTTCCCAAGGGATATTATTATGCATTTCTTGGCATTTAGTTTTAGCCCATGGCTCAGACACCAGTTATTTGTCTACCTGTATCAGCCCTTCCTGAAGAACATTTGTGTCAGTGTGGGATTCAATGACAGTTCCTAATTTGCAATCATCTGTAAATTTAGTCAGCCAGAGACCATTGACAATTGCCCTGAATTCAGAGAAGTAAATGCCAAAAAGGAGCAGTCCAAGGACCAATCCCTGAGGGACTCCACTTGTGACTGGCTTCTTTGTAGAGGTGGACTCCCCACTTCTAACTTCCCATGTCTTATCTGTGAACCAGTTGGCTATCCACTAGGTGTCATACAGGTTTGTACCTAATCTCTTGAGTTTGTCAACAATGCCAGAGTGGGGTATTGTGCCAAATGCTTAGTCCAGGTCAAGGTAGGCAGTGTGAACCATTTTGCCCTCATCCACTGCTTTGGTGACATTCTCAAAGAAGTCCACCAGGTTGAGTAGGCATGATCTGCCTATATCATTATTGAAAATGTCCACGATAACTCTTTCCATGGCTTTGCATATTAGACTAGTGAGTCTTATGGGTCTGTAGTTTCCAGGGTCTGTAGATGCCCCACCTTTTTGCAGAGGAATGATTGTTGCTGTTCTGCATACATGAGGCATGAAGCTTATTTGAAGGCTATAATTAAATAGCATTTCCAGAGGCCCTGATAGGTCATGTTTCATGCTATTTAGAAGGCATCCTGGGATATTGTCTCGGCCCACTGATGCAGTTCTTGGCCTTCAAGAAACCATTAAGGACCTGTTCCCTAGTGATAGTGGGGGCGATATATTTGATGTCATTTCCTGAAGGAAGGCTGAAAGGGAGAGAGGGGTAAAGTTGGAGCTGAATTTGTCAGCCAGTAGGTTTGCTATATCTTCTGGCTCAGTATACATGGCTCCATTTACAATGAGTTCTGCGCACAACTGTGTATCGAGTTTGAGGTTGTGGACAAAGCTAAAGAATGCCTTGTGGTTGTTCTTAGCTTGGGAGGCCAAATTTACTGCAAATTTGGCTTTGTTAGACTTTTTGTCCTCTGAATTGTTTGTTTAGTTTGAGAATGATTTTATCCTGCTGGGTGCTACACCTCCTATTTTTTGCCATTATTTCTTTCTTCTGTTATACAGCCTATTGCTTTTGTGATTCCACCAAGGTGGCTTGTTTTTTGAATTAGTTCTGTACCTCTTCCTGGTGGGTCCAGCTGCCTCTATGCAGCTATTAACATGCTGGCATAGGGTTTCTGTGAACAGTTCTGCATAGGCAGCAATGATATCAGTGTTTATGAGGGCTTGAAATTTTGCTAGATTATTGCTTAATAGCAGGAAGTTAGTCTTAGAGTAGTTCTGGAATATTCCATGGTTAGCCGGGTTCCAGGTTTTATTTTTACATCAAAGGAGACCATTTTGTGGTCTGATCTTACTGAGGAAGACATTACACTTGGGAGTGTGCAGCACTCTCCCATACTAGTGAAGACCAGATCCATTAAGGTGGTGTGCAGCACTCTCCCATATGGTTGCACCCCTGGTTGGTGTATTGACAATCTGGTCCAGAAAGTTTGTGTTTACAAAATTCAGAAACCTCTCTGCCTGTACGTTTGGTGTCATACAGGATTCCTAGTTAACAGTGGGTTAAAGTCACCTATGTATATCATATTGGGTTGGAAGGTGAATGTTTCTAACAGCTTTAAATACGTGGTATGAGTTTCCTAGGTCATACAGGGGGACCTATAGCTTGCAAGGAAGTGGTATTGTATTTAGTGGTATTGTATTTTGCCTATGCTGGACAGTAGCACAGAAAAATAACTTTCTTGGCTGGCATAAGCTATGGAACCTTGCTGGCTCGGCTTACGTAGGCCCCTGGGCCGATAGCCTAGTACCTACCTATGAACCTATGAACATGGAGTAGCTCAGGTGCATTGTCCTGTATGACCAGACTTGAAGTGCATTTATTTTTGATGTAAATCAAGACACTGCCACTTTTAGTCCCTCTCTGCATAGTAGCTGGTCTAAATGTGTGGAAGGCATTATAACCTTGCACCTTTGGTGTACTCTTAGTGACTTTAAACCATGTTTCAGTGGCCACAGAGATGTCAGCATTCTTCAGGGTGAAAAGAGCTTCTAGAAAGTGGATATATTTTTATTAGACTCCTAGCATTCAGCAGTAATACCTTAAGAATTTATTGGTTTTGATTTGCTATGTCAGAAGTACTTTCAGTTTGGCATTGCCTAAAAAAGGCACTATGAGGGAAATAATGTTTTAGCTAATGTTTGAAAGCTTAGAGGGGAAAGGTGTAGACCATCCCTGGCAAAGCAGTGTGGTCTGTTGGCCATCTCCTTCCCTGCTGACAAATATTGCACCCCCTTACAATACACCAGAAACTAAGCCAATTATTAAAGTCATTTATCTTTTGTTCATATTGTGGCATCATCCTTGGATAAGGCAAAATGTTGCTCAATACTAGGCTCATACTAGTCTGGGACACATATTCCAAGAGTTCCATGATGTCTCTCTTCATATAGTCTAGGGAGGTATGTTTCAGGTTATTTACACCCACATGGACTATGACTGAGTCATACAGGTACTAGTGGTCCAATGACCTCAGTGCATGCATAATGTGGTTGATCCTAGCCCTGATAAGCAACTAGCCATGACTTTTTCCTTACTCAGCCTGGCGAGAGGGACATTGTTGTGTCTCACCATGGAGTCTCCAATGATCATAGTGTTGGATAGTGTGGTGGCTTGCCTTATGGGCTTAGAAGTACAGGCTCCATGAGATGTGGCTGTATGTGTTGATGTGGGTGTTGTTTTGAAAGAGTGCATTCGGGGATGTTGAGGCTACTTGTTATGTGTACTTCTTCTAGGAGGTCTTTGGGGTTTAAGAAGGTTACATTTAAGTGCCTCAACATATGTGGGTCTGTATGTCCGCTTTGAATTGCTTGTGATGGGTGCAGAGTGTGTACTACTAACATTAGGAATACTCACTAGTCCTACTCAGAAAATTAGAAGTAAAGCCAACTCTGCCCCCTGACTCTCCAAGGAAACCAGAGCTTTTATGCACAAAAGAGCTAGTGCTTGGAAATCCTGGGCTGAAACCAAAACTCCTGCCTTCCTCCAAAACTATAAAGAGCTATATAACCTCAATAAGAACCTAGTCTATAAGGATAAAAAAATCCTTCTACAACTCACCCCAGTGTGACAGGATATCTAATCCACAAAAATTCTGGGCCACCCTAAACAAGATCCTACACCCCATTAGAAACGGCTACCCTCTTCAATAATTACTTAATTGATACCATCCAAAAACTAACACAAACAAATCTCAACTCTAAGCCTTCTCCAACCACCCCTACTACAAACAACTCCTTCTTCTCCCTTAGACCCGTCCCACCAGCCTATATTAAATCACTCCTGCTGAAGCTCAAACCTTGTTCTCCCTCTGCAGATCACCTACCACCTGTCTTTCTCAAACATGCTGCAGAATCCATTGCCTACCCTGTATCCCTGCTCATAAATAGATCCGTTCAAGAACCCACCATCCCTGACATTTGGAAAGCCTTTTACACCATCCCACTGCAAAAAGGCAGTAATTCTACTGACCCACCAAACTACAGACCCATAGCCATAATTTCCCCTCTGTCAAAAATACTTGAAAAGTGCATCCATACTCAACTACTCCTTCTCCTTCAAGAAAACCTACTGACTGACACCCAGCATGGTTTCAGACCAAACCACATTACTTCTACCTCACTGTTTGCTTTTACCCACGCAATTGCTGAGGCCAAAGAAAACAACAAGCTTGTATTGTCTCTTTTCCTCGACCTCTCCAAAGTGTTTGACACTGTTTCCCACCCCTTACTCCCCTCTAAATTCATTGATCTTAATCTCTCCTCTACTTCTCTCACCTGGGTTACCCACTATCTTTCCAACAGGCAGCAATCTGTCAGATGGCTCACTTCTGCTCCTCTTTTCTACCTATAAATTGTGGTGTCCACCAAGGATCTATCATAGGCTCCCTTCTGTTTAATATATTCATAAATGACCTCCATACTTCCTGTAAACAGTCCACCCTCATTCAGTACGCTTACGATTCTACATGAATTTCCATCTCTGACAACTTATCTGACCCCACACACACACCCAAAACTCTTTCCTATCCATTATATTAGATCAGTGAATGCTTAAAAAAGCGAACGCTGATTGATTGAACTTATGTAAGCAAAAGCTTAAAATATCGAAGCAGCAGAAACCCAAATTTTTTCCTAGGGAAAGAATTTGGTTGTCCATTTCTGTTGCTTTGGTATTTTCAGTGCTGTGGTGGAAAGTTATGGGTCAGGTTCAGGTAAGTGTGTGATTGTGTGGATGTGAGTGTTAGGGTGGGTTAGGTGAGTTAGGGTTAGGGTGCGGGTTAGGTATGTGTGTGATTGTATGGACATGAGGGTTAGGGTGGGTTAGGGAGCGGGTAAGGTGAGTGTGCGATAGTGATGAACCTTAGGGTTAGGGTTTGGGTTATGGTAAGTGGATAGTTAGTGGTGTGTGTATAGTTTAGTGTAGGGTTAGGAGTCAGATTTTAGGTGTATGTGTGTGGATTGCTGTTTGTTTGGTGTGCTTGTGTTGTGTGCATGTGTTTTGGATCAGCAATTTTTTTCCCTAGGAAAAAAAATCGCTGTTCTGACAGTTCGAGATTGTAAGCTTTCGCTTACATAAGTTCGATCAATCAGCGTTTGCTTTTTTAAGTGTTCGCTGATCTAATATAGACCCCATTGAAACATGCCTCACTAAAAATCAGCTTATCTTAAATAAAAAAAAACTCTTACTATTCTTTCCTTGACCTCTCTCTCACCACAAATCCTCCTTTGTTATCAAATCCATGGACAAGACCATCATCCTAGCCAAACCCCATACAAAGCTCCTAGGCACAATTATTAATGATGAACTTAAATTTAATCTCCATATTCAACAAAATATTAAAAACCCACCAAAAACAAGGTCTACTTTACTGAAATAAAAAAAATTATTAGCTCAGACGCTAGATTCTCTGTAGCTCAATCTCTCCTCCTTTCCTCCCTTCTTTATGCAGCCTCTATTCTCACTTCCATTCACTCCACACATCTTTCCAAACTCCAACAAACTTACCATAAAATAGCCAGATTTGCCACTAACTCTCCACACAGCTCTCACCTCTGTCTAGCACTCAACTCTCGTAAATGGCTAGAATTCCCCCAACTACTCCAAATGTCCCAATTTCAAACCATACACTCTGTACTTTACAAACATACTTCCTGCCTCTCTCTCTCATCTCTGGTATCCTATTATACCCCAACCCCAAGCCATACTCTCTGTGCATCAAATCAAAAACTCCTTGACATTTATAAACCCAACAAATGTTTTGGAAAACTACTTTGCAAATTCAGCGTAGTCCAAGCATGGAACAAACTCCCCTCACATATAAGAACCATCTCCCACCCTAAGCCCTTCAAAAAAGAGTTTAGACTACATTGACTTAACAAAGTCTTGCTCTTGTTATGACCCTGCCTAACCCAATACTCCTTCACCCCCCCCCCAAGACAGGAATAAACTCCACATAGTTAGATGATTACAAAAGACATAAAGTATGTCATACCTAGCTCTATGCTAATTTTTAAGGCATGCTTCATTCTCTATATTACCTATCTGCTACAAGAAAGAAAAAAAAACTGCTGATATTACAATTACTATCATTCTTTGCTTTGTATTCTTATCTTCACATTTTGTTCTGTACATATTAATTATCTGTAATTGCATTACTACTGCTTTTTAAATTGTGTTGCACTTAATTATTAACTCTTGTTAAAATTTGTTCTCGTGTCTGTAAAATCTCTGGAGCTTTTCACCTCTGGTCTCCACTGAAAATGGGCCTCTGGCTCAGTTGGACTAACCCAGTTAACAAATGTCAGATCAATAAATACATTTTATGTGAGAGCTCTGCCTCCAGTGACATTGTGCAAATACATCTCTCTCATACCATATCTGTTTGTTTGAGAATTAATTGGCTGTCAGTAAACATAAGGCAATTTCTCCATTGCCTTAGGATGCCCATATCTACCAAGCTGGTAATGGAGGTAGTGGGAAGGTTCATATCCATGGCAACAGACCATTTTTTTTATTTATTAGACAGCTGGAGTAAAAATATCAAGCAATGTCAGGAGTATCTGGTTTTCAGCTCTGGGGACAGTCCTTGTCATTGCAAACTAGTTGTCCTGTGTGAAACATAGTACTGGTGAAATTTCAGTCATGCTTTTATAGGAAAAATGTCACTCAATGTTTCTAAGTCTATACATGGCACTACCAAACACCTGAGGGGAAACTAATATGTAGACCCTGAAAATTTAAGGATGAAGTATTTAGGCAGATATTCTGAAGTTAGAAACCAATCAAGCGGTACTTACTGAAAACAAAATTAGCTTGTCAAGAATGATGAAAATAGGGAAGCTGTGTAAATGGCTACTGCCTGGCTACTACTAGTGCTGACATCACCACATCTTCATAGGTTCATAGGTTCATAGGTTGGTACTAAGCAATCAGCCCTAGGGCCTATACAAGCCTAGTCATAACAATTCTCTGGCTATTTCTTCCCACACTATTTACTTCCCTGGACCCCTGTCTAGCAGGGCGACTGACGTGATCCCCGGGGTGAATTTCCTTTCTCCCATCCAATCGTCAAGGTTCATTTTGAAGAGGGCCAAAGAGGCACTCTGCTTGACATGGATGGGCAATCTATTCCAGAGTCTGGGGAGTCTCTGGGTCAGGAACCTATCCCTCCAGCATGTTTTGTTTATTGTAATGACAAGGTTTAGATACCTGGAACATGTGGCTCTGAGGGATTGGGATTTCTTTAAGTGTAGCATGTCCAACAGCTCTGGGTTTGACATGGCCTTGTATGTTAAGCAAAGATCACCTCTGAGTAGACGATATGCGACAGTGTATAGCTGGAGTTTTTTAAGGCGGTCAGCGTAGGGCATCTGCTTTAGGCCTGTGATTCTTTTAGTGAGGTATTTCTGTAGCCTTTCCAGTTGTTGCAGATGCCTTGAGAGGTACATACCAAACGAGGCATTGTATTCTATAATGGATCTAATGAGGGATGAGTACAGTGGGAAAATTACCTCCTTTTTTCTGGATGAAAAGCCCTTAGTGATGAGGTGTGCCACATAGAAAGATTTCCTGACTGTTGTGGCGATGTGGTTATCGAATGTGATACAATGCTCTTTTGCTTCTTCTCTCATCAGAAATAAAACATTTAGAGCCAATCACAAGATGAGAAGCAGTCCACAGCCTGTTTGGTGATCCACAGTCTTCTCCCAGATAATGCAAGGGTCTTTAGGCTTGTTGTAGCCTTTTCTTTATTGATGCCTTATATAACAACCAGACAAATCAGGAACATCAATCACAGACACCCACTGCCCAACCAAAAACAGTCAGGAATCAGTAGAATATAAGCGCAAATTCCAAGCTAGCATCTATAAAGCAATTAAGTTTTCTTGTAAACAGCAGTTTCCAGGAAATAATGTCCCTGTGCTCTATATCTCACCAGTAGAAAACAGAAGCACTAATCCCAAGATGACTACTGAGAGGCAGAATGTGGGATCTCCAGTAATTGGTGGTATTGCAATAGATGCTGCAGATCATAAAGGTAGGATGAAAAAGTGGGTTAATATCCTAAGCATTGTGGTGTGCACTAACCAGTTGAAAGTGAGGGTAATGTATGTTTTAGTTATATAAGTGGAGGGTCAATAATTTTAAAAGAGGAAGATAGATTGAAAGAGGGTGGTTAGGGTTACCACCTTTTCAAATGCTCAAAGTGGGACATTTTCTGTAGAAATGTCAGATTAGCAGGACATAACATAACCAATGACCCACCACAAATGATAGAACTAGGTGGTTCTATGGAATACAGTGGGATGGCCAATGCATTTAAATAATTGAAGGGGAGTGATTTCACAAAATGCTAATTTTGTGCTTACTCACAATGGCCAATGAAAGGGAGAGGCAAGGAAATATGTGGTCAATTTAACATAAGGGACAGGCAAATAGAAAGACAGTTGAGTTTAAGAAGACAACAGCACCAGGGTTTCAAAAATTTCTGTGAGACTCACAAGAGACGCAGCTGTGGTCACTTTCCTAGTTTTAATATGCAATTGAAAGCAGAATACATGTATATGTGTATGTATATTTATATATGCATGTATATCTATCTGTATATAGCTGATATACATATCTTTGCAGCAGGGACGTCGGGAGGCATACGCACTGTACTGATTTCAGTGCAACTTTTTTAGAAGGAGGGTAGCTTTTTTGAAAAAAAAAAAAAACGTACATATTTAAAGGGTGTTGGCTCATTTAAGGAGCATACCAGCCAGTCGGAAGTGAGCTGACATCATGTCTGGCTGGCTGCAAGCAGGAACCATCTGAGGTGAAACTTCGAAGGTAAGCAACAATCGCAAGTGGATTATCGGAATGTGCTACAAGCAACAATCGCAAATGGATTATCGGAGTGAACTGCAAGCAACAGATTATCGGAGTGTGCTGTGAGCGGGAAACAATCGGGAACTTGGAAGGCAAGCAACAATCACAAGTAAGTGTGTGTGAGTGTGTGTGTGTGTGTGTGTGTGTGTGTGTGTGTGTGTGTGTGTGCTGCGAGCTGGAAACAATCAGGAAATGCAAGCAACAATCACAAATGGATTATCGGAGTGTGCTGCAAGCAACAATTGCAAAAGGATTATCGGAGTGTGCTGCAAGCGGGAAACAATCGGGAACTTGGAAGGCAAGCAACAATCACAAGTAAGTGTGTGTGTCTGTGTGCGGGAAACAATCAGGAACCTGGAAGGCAAGCAACAAGTGTGTGTGTGTGTGAAATGCCCCCATGTAATACATCTGCTGGCTATAGGTGTTCAGGCTCAAACCCTGTACCTTTGCTTCAGGTTAAGCACAGCCTAACGTCCCTAACCACCACCATTTCTGAACTTTGTTCAGATTTGCTTTCCTAATGGTTGTGAGCTATGGTGAGAACTGACGTTGTATTTCTCCCATTATTGTTTTTGATGTTTGTCCAGGTTTTTATTGCTAAGGTGTGAAGTCAGAACTGAATTTGTATTCCCTCATTATTGGCTTTGTTTGTCCAGGTTTTTTGTGCTAAGAGGTTGAGAGCTATCGAAATGATAGCCATTAAGTTTGTCTTCCCATTTTTCAAATTGCTGATTTAGCATAGTGGTATGCTGCACTGACTATAGTGCATATGGTTCTGGGTTCAAGACATGCATGGTGATAACACAGCATTTTATTCTAGCAACTTTTCAAAATTATACAAGCAATGTTTAAAACGTGTCCCTGTTTTTTGGGCTTTTGTCCCCCCCCCCAATAAATGTTGGCTTTTTCCAGATTTCTTGTGCTGCAAAGTTCAGAGATACAGCTGAGTGTCAACATTTAACAGGGAGCTGAGAGCTGCAGGGGAACTTAAGTTTAGTGCTGCTTATGCAGAGTCTGCTTGTACTGTTAATAGCACAACAGGTAGTGTACTTGCTCTTGATGCAGAAGGCTGTGGTTTCTTCTCCCACAGTAGGTAGATGCATTACTGATACTGTGTTGTAAAGGGTGGTGGATGCTGTAGTCTGTTTTGGCGAAGATATCTAGTAGTAACTATGAACCTGTTATCAGTTTGCCATCCATTCCCTATTGCAATATTACTAGCATATCACTGTTTTTAATGCAACATAGGCAATTTATTCCTCAAGGGCAACAGGCACATTATTTGTAGATGAAACCATGAAACATAAAGTTGTTTGCTAGCAGCAGCCTCTTCATTAGTTACAGATTTCTCTAATGTGGAATTATGTAGATGGCTTTTACTAGTTCGGAGATTGTGCATATTTACTGATACTGGTGGAATGTAGAAGTTTGAGTAGACTTTTATGATAGAAGGTTTATCAAAGAGCGCGTTGTATGTTTCATGCGCAAGGGGCCTATGATTTGAAAACAGCCCAAAGTTAATCTTTATCTGCCACTGGCAAAATTTATTTTCTTTGAATGTGGGTTTTGTTAGATATTATGAATTTAAGGCTGAAATTAATTGTTGTAAATATGCTGAAAGAAAAAGCTTGCTTAAATGCAGAAACAGAGTTTAGTAATATGTGATCAGCAACCATACTAAATGACTGTGGCTTAAAAAAATAAGGAACTTGCTTATAACTGTATTACACACACATCAAGAAAGCTGAACTTCTTACAGACATGACAAGAATGTAATCTGCTTTCACTGGACAACAGGACATGCTTTTCTAAGAAAGTTTAAAAATGTGCTTTTTCTAATCCACAAGGCGTTTCCGTGAAGACAGTTTACTTATCAGCATTTACAGAATCCACAAGGCATTTTCTTGAAGACAGTTTACAAGGCATTTTCTTGAAGACAGTTTACTTATCATCATTTGCACAAGAACAGATGTGTTAGCATTTGCGTCATCAAGCCAGTATCTTTCAAAACCTAGAGGGTGTGAGTTTAACTAAAATATGTATAAAAAGTCTGTATTAAATCTAGTTGTTAGGGGTATGGTAGGGACACATTTGGTGTTCTGAGGTAAATGTTATATCTCTCACATCATCTGTACTATATGAGAAGTAAAGTTGGAACAGTACTTTTAAGCTGCAACATTTGTCCGGTTTGGTTTATTATAAAAGTTATTGGTTACTGCTCTTAAAGTCAGATGCTGTATCAGTGTATATTCTGCAAGTTTCTGTATGCAACAGACTGTGAATGCAATTATAACCAGACTTTGATTCCAGCCAGCAAGACTGAGTGTCTTAAGAAGACTTCAAATCCCACAGCAAGAGCAAGCAGTAAGCAGAGAGATCTAAATATTTTTTCAATGGCAAGCCAGCTGAGTGACTAGCACCATATAATTTTTCAATGGCAAGCTAGTCTGCATTTGAACCTAAAATCTGCACTTGAACCTATAATCTGCATTCAAACACAGGGGGAGTGATGGTAAGCCCTGCAGAGGGTTACTTCAGTTAAATTGCAGTAACTAACATTTGTACGTATGTGTCAATTCTGAACAGAAGTATTCCAGTTTATGCAGCTTACAGTAGTAAAGTTTTTTAGACGTCTACATCCGGAGTGAGACAGAAGTTCCAGTTGCAGTGCCATAACTTCACTAAAGAAAAGAGGGATATCCACTAGCCCAATAGTTCACTGCCTGTTGTGCTTTCCCAGCTTCTCAAGTGACTTTGAAAAATTTCCAGCCATCTGCATCAACAGCCTGATCACCTGTTTTCTTGCTCACTGGTAAGACTTTTTTCTACGTCACATTTTTTAGTATGGTTGCTATTCGATAGTTTGGATATTAGATAGTATGGATATTTTCATGCATAACTCAAGCAAATGTAAAAAATTGCAATGTTGGTATACACAGCACATTAGTAAATGTAAAACCTTAGTAGGGCAGGTTGATAGTAAGGCATTATGCAAATGTATTATAATATTTAACTGGTATCTCAAAGAAAACCATGTGAAATATGACAAATGTTTATTGTGTGATTCAACAAAAACTGCATTTTGTGTATTATGCCATAAAAAAGTATTGCATCATATTGCTAAAAAAGTAGATTGTAAAGACAGATCTGTTCATGATAAAGAATTAACTAAGGCTAAAGTGTTTCCATTATATTCAGATGTTAAACAGTTATGTCCTGTCATCACATGTGAGTCAAATCAGTTACTGATAGAACCCCTAGTACATTTTGTTACAAAAAATGTAGTAAACTTCTAAAAAAGAGACTCAGTGAGTTCAGGAAATTTAGACAAGTTATACAAACATTTTTTCAAAAGTGCATAGGAGTTTCAGATTCAGCAGAACAGGTTCCTGAGACATATCAGGCAGACCATGAGGAGACTCTTAAACAACAGTTACAAGATGAAGAAAATAGATTAGCTGAACTGACAGAGACTGACTTCCTTCATACATTGGGAAAGAGTAGGAAACTACAGCTGATCTGTACAAAAGAAATATATTTTATAATATGTTTGTGTTTTGAAAATGGTTAAGCTTACATGGTAGGATGGTGAAATACAAATCATTCTCAAATGTTTAAAACTTCCATTCAATTAAAGCAATATATTTATCAGTACTAAAGTAAAGTAGAGCATATGACTGACATTCTCATAGCATAGTCAAAAGGTAAACAAAACAGTTCTTGTATATAAAAATTAAATAAAAAATACTTAATAAGAGTAATGATTTAAAGTCACAAAACTGACATGATTGTCTAAAGATATACAGATACAAGACAGACATGCATGTATGTTATTTTCATCTAGAGTACATTTGTTTACAACACACAAGAATAACAGGCAGACAACAGCAAATATAAATAATGTAAATATATAAATGTGTTAATTAAGCTAATATCTATTTTGTTTTTTACAATTTTTTTATAATTATATAGTAACACCAAACAGTTAAAGTTCTGAATTTTAAAAAGAAATAAAATCACAGATGGTATTAGTCAAACAGTCTTTGTAAAATGAAGTCAGAACAGTTAAATAAATAAATAAATACTGAAATCAAAAGTAAAAAAATATGTAAACAAATTGTAAAATAATGTTTAGTTTGCATAGTTATGCAAATCACAAATATAATACTAAGTGTTTTATAACAGCATTTTACTAACAGATGATTAAAGGAAAAATGCTAAAAAGGGTTAAATGAAATGTGAGCTCAGACCTTCCTAAACTGGATGAATAGTTACAGGAAATGTTGAAAAGATAAGATAAGAAACAAGACTGCTAGACAAGTGGCTTGAGTTTTTCTAAAAACTTATTATTTAAAACATAATTGTTAAAATGTTCACATGCAACACTATTTGGTAATTATAGTAAAACATCACAATTGTGCATATATGTCACTGATAAAAAATAAAAAAAAACCTTAGTTACATCAAGTATAGCCAGATGGGTTATAGTATACATACAGTTCAAATAAAGTATACAGGAGGGTACAAATAACTACTACTAGTAGAAATAGACAGCAAAGGCAACAGAAAAGATGATCAAATCAGACAAAGGTCTATAGTTTGGTAACCTAATAAAATAAATGTATAACCAAAGTGTTGGGCTGACATACATTCTATTCTCACAGTATAAAGCAGATAAACAGTGCTGCAGTACTACAGGGGGAGGGGTACTTTATCAGTTTTACATACTGTGTGAGCAGTATGTGTTGCAAAAGGGTCTGAAATAAAGCTAAGAGCAGAAGTTCCTTCTTAACAATACTCTTTCAAGGGGAGGAAAAAACAGGTATTAGTGCATTAGACATACTGGTAAACTGGATTAAACCTGACAGGATAAGATATTTTACAAGTTGTTAATAGCTATCATAATGGTTGTTGTATTGTTTAGTATTAAATTGTATTTACAACCTGTTAAACTGTAAAGTTATACAAGAGATGGTTTAAAAAAAACAAGAAATGGCTTGAAATTGATTACAACTATACAAGACAGAGTAAAGATATGTAACTATTTTTAATATGTTTTTGGCAAGACAATGTTGGTATAAAAAAGAATGAATATTTTTAATTGCTGAGTATGTAGTTTAAAATAACAGGACATATGCATTTGGTGCCAATTCCACTAGATATTTCTAAAGAGACATAAACATTTTCCAAGATTTTGCTTAATATTAATGCTATTAAATTTGTAAGATTAGACTAAATTTACTTTATAGTCTTTGTATGTACAAATACAGAAGAATTTAGTACAAATTAAATTAATGCCTAGCAATGAATATGTGTGAAAAACCATGTTTTAAAAAAATTGGGTTCAGGACAGCTGCTAGATTGAAATGCATGAATAGCAAACAGTCTGTGTAAATACATACTGAACAGAATACATTGTAATAAGTTTAAAAGTAATTTGCCAAGTTGTAATATCACTGGGTTTACCCCAGTAAAATAATTGCTTTCAAATATTTATTATCTAAGCCCAGTTCAGTACTTTACCAAGATGTTAATGGGCAGTTCAAAGACATGACCACAATGTTATGGTTAAAATGACATTGAAACTGTATATTTTCAGTAGTGTATAAATGCTTGCAGTAGCACATGGTTCTTGTCTCTTATAGTTAATTCAACAAGTTGCAAAGAGTTAATGAAACAGTTCTAAGTCATAAATTAAATTCTGTAATTGCAAAAGAATAAATTAATCAATTTAAAGGGTGTTGGCTCCTTTAAGGAGCATACCAGCCAGTCGGAAGTGAGCTGACATCATGTCTGGCTGGCTGCAAGCAGGAACCATCTGAGGTGGAACTTGGAAGGTAAGCAACAATCGCAACTGGATTATCGGAGTGTGCTGCAAGCAACAATCGCAAATGGATTATCGGAGTGTGCTGCAAGCAACAGATTATCGGAGTGTGCTGTGAGCGGGAAACAATCGGGAACTTGGAAGGCAAGCAACAATCACAAGTAAGTGTGTGTGTGTGTGTGTGTGTGTGTGTGTGTGTGTGTGTGTGTGTGTGTGTGCTGCGAGCAGGAAACAATCAGGAAATGCAAGCAACAATCACAAATGGATTATCGGAGTGTGCTGCAAGCAACAATTGCAAAAGGATTATCGGAGTGTGCTGCAAGCGGGAAACAATTGGGAACTTGGAAGGCAAGCAACAACCACAAGTAAGTGTGTGTGTGTGCTGCGAGCAGGAAACAATCAGGAACCTGGAAGGCAAGCAACAAGTGTGTGTGTGTGAAATGCCCCCATGTAATACATCTGCTGGCTATAGGTGTTCAGGCTCAAACCCTGTACCTTTGTTTCAGGTTAAGCACAGCCTAATGTCCCTAACCACCACCATTTATGAACTTTGTTTAGATTTGCTTTCCTAATGGTTGTGAGCTATGGTGAGAACTGAAGTTGTATTTCTCCCATTATTGTTTTTGATGTTTGTCCAGGTTTTTTGTGCTAAGGTGTGAAGTGAGAACTGAATTTGTATTCCCTCATTATTGGCTTTGTTTGTCCAGGATTTTTGTGCTAAGAGGTTGAGAGCTATCGAAATGATAGCCATTAAGTTTGTCTTCCTAATTTTCAAATTGCTGATTTAGCATAGTGGTATGTTGCACTGACTATAGTGCATATGGTTCTGGGTTCAAGACATGCATGGTGATAACACAGCATTTTATTCTAGCAACTTTTCAAAATTATACAAGCAATGTTTAAAACGTGTCCCTGTTTTTTGGGCTTTTGTCCCCCCCCAATAAACGTTGGCTTTTTCCAGATTTCTTGTGCTGCAAAGTTCAGAGATACAGCTGAGTGTCAACATTTAACAGGGAGCTGAGAGCTGCAGGGGAACTTAAGTTTAGTGCTGCTTATACAGAGTCTGCTTGTACTGTTAATAGCACAACAGGTAGTGTACTTGCTCTTGATGCAGAAGGCTGTGGGTTCTTCTCCCACAGTAAGTAGATGCATTGCTGATACTGTGCTGTAAAGGGTGGTGGATGCTGTAGTCTGTTTTGGCGAAGATATCTAGTAGTAACTATGAACCTGTTATCAGTTTGCCATCCATTCCCTATTGCAATATTACTAGCATATCATTGTTTTTAATGCAACATAGGCAATTTATTCCTCAAGGGCAACAGGCACATTATTTGTAGATGAAACCATGAAATATAAAGTTGTTTGCTAGCAGCAGCCTCTTCATTAGTTACAGATTTCTCTAATGTGGAATTATGTAGATGGTTTTTACTAGTTCGGAGATTGTGCATATTTACTGATACTGGTGGACTGTAGAAGTTTGAGTAGACTTTTATGATGGAAGGTGTATCAAAGAGCACGTTGTATGTTTCATGCGCAAGGGGCCTATGATTTGAAAACAGCCCAAAGTTAATCTTTATCTGCCACTGGCAAAATGTATTTTCTTTGAATGTGGGTTTCAATGCTGTTTCAATGAATGTGAGTTTCAAGGGCAGAGAAGTTTTAATGCTAAGTCTAGTTTCATTGTGAGACTGCATTGCTTTGTTTAGCAGATATTTATTGGTGTTCGTGCTGTAAAATGCAAAATAAAACTTTTTCTGGCAAATCATTTAGGAATGAAGTCAGTAAATAATGACTGACGTTAAGTTTCAGACGTCATAATCTTCAGAAAAATGCATGCTAAAGCAAGACCTGATATTCTAGCAACTGTCTTAAGTTTATACAAGGTCAATTTTTAGTACTGTTTGTATGTTCCCCCAATATATTTGGCCTTGTTCAGATTTCCTGCATTAAGAGGTTGAGAGGTATGTGCAAATAAATCGCTTTATAGAATTAGAAATATCCAAACCTCTCAACTGTCCCCAGTTTTGGCTCAAAATGTTGCTCTCCCCCTAATAATCTCTCCGCAAAATAGCAATTTTGGAAGAAAACGTGGAGGGTTTACTTTACTTTTATAAATAACTGTAATGATCAGAGTTATACATTACTTTTATTTCAGAAATTCATGTAGATTCTCTAATTTTGTCAGCTGCTCTAAGTTAACTGTGCTCATATTAAAATGGTGTCCCATCTTTGACAGGTTCCCAGCTGTGTTGTCTGGCAATTTTATATTTTTGCATCACATTTTTGGTCCGTTTTTCATAAAATTGCGGTTTTCTGGCAAATTAGTGGGAAATTGTTAAAGACTGAAGTTAGAAAATAATGGCAGACATTTGAGTTTTAGATTTCATACTTTTCAGAAAATTCGTACTAATGCAAGACCAACTACTATTTTATTATCTTTCTAAGTTTATAAGAGCAATATTTAAAAAAATGTCCTTATTTTTGGGCCTCTGCCTCAGTTTTATTTATAAGCTTGTTGCTCTAAGAGGTTGAAAGGTGTGGGTGTGTGTGTGTGTGTGTGTGTGTGTGTGTGTGTGTGTGTGTGTGTGTGTGTGGTAGTTAGGTAGCATACCTCTCAACTGTCCAAATTTTGCAGAATGTCCAGATTTTTGCCCCATATTTTTTGTCTGTTCCTCATAAATTTTGTGATTTTCTAGAAAATTATTTGAAGACTGAAGTTGCTAAATAATGACAGGCATTTGAGTTTCAAACTTCATGTCCTTTAGAAAAATTCATACTAGCACAAATCCTGTTATTCTAGTAACTTTCTCATACTAGCACAAATCCTGTTATTCTAGCAACTTTCTAAGTTCACGAGAGCATTATTTAATATATGTCCCTGTTTATTTTAGGCTTTGTCCATATTTCTTGCACTAAGAGGTAGGTAGGGGTGTGTGTGTGAATGAAACATCCTAGTTAGGGGTAGCAGGTGGTTAGTAATTTACTCAAGCTCAAAACCTGTACCTTAGTTACAGAAAACAAAAGCATAAATTCTCTACCCCAACAACCATGCAGAATTTTTCAAAGAACTGACATTTCAGGTTAATTTTCAATTCAAGGAACGGTGTTTGAGTGGATTTATATTATATTACTGAAGAGGCATTACAGCGAATGCCTCTTCATTGACACTAAAAGAGCGACCCGTGAATTACGAGAATGGCCGTAGCTTGGCTGGGGAGGGGGGGGTAGCAGTTTGAGAGCTGTGAGTACAAATTTGAAAATCCTAGCTACACCCCTGCTTTGCAGTTAATTATTTTGCAGTCTTTTAAATCCACATAGGTGATTATGAGGTAGAATATACTTCTCTACATTCATATACCTGCATTTCACTGTGCACACACCAATATAATTGGTTTTTGATACAATGCAATAATCAGGTTGATAGGGGGGGTCATCTTTCCCATTATAAATTAGAACATCTTTGCATTTTATTTTCCATACATTTGATATTGCCCATTTTCTGTGCAAAAGATAATATACATGACACTATAATATGGATTAAATATTTATTCACAGTTGACATTTGGCAGAACTAGAGGACCTCATTTTGTTATACAGCACAGCACTTGTAGCTAGACAGAGTTCTGATCCCTCACAAATGCATTGACTGTTGTAGGTTTAAAGCTCATGTGATCTAGGCTGTCATCAGGTTTCCTTGTGCGCAAGATAATTCTGTATGTGCTTGGATAACTGCTTCTATATGATCATGGCATACAGACTTGACAAAATAGCTGACATGTTTGCATTTTTACAGTTAATGTTATAATCTTTTGAAATTATGTCATTATCCAGTCCTTAAGTAGAAGGAAGAAGTAACTGCTATGTACAACTGCATAAGATACATAAAGTACTGTATTTGTTATATTTTTCTCTTCGTTGTATCTTCCCACAGGTGCCAAGAACAGAGTCAGAAACAGTCATGTGCATTAACTGCATACTTTGACTAGAGGAGCACTGATGGGTGAGAAGTATGACTTGACTGTGTGTTGTTTGCTGATGTGGTTCCTTCAGTTTTACTTGGCTTTCATTGTTTCCATTTCTGTATGCTTATGCAGTTGAGATCAGTAATTGCAAATGTTTGTAAATACTTCTCACAATGCACCACCAATTGTGTATCCAAAGTTGTTATTGTCAAATGTAATGCATGTGCTGAACTTATTTCAGACTATAGACTGATGATGATTTTACTCCTGTCTATTGTGATGTCAGATTCACTTTGCTGACCAGTTTCCACAGATGCTGATGGTGTCATTGGTCCATTAGAATAAATTCTGAAAAGCAGAAATGTGTCATCTCCCCTGTCAGGAATGGCAGTGAAAATGTATTGCTGTGTTGTGGTTGGGCCAGCTATTATTACACACAGATTTACATGCAGTTGTACATGTTTTATTGCGCTTATTAACATTGCATATGTATTGTCAAATAACTGTAACAAGGTGCTTTAATCTGCCCTATAAAGTCTGACATGAGCATATGCTGTTTTATGCTGGCAAGCATATATGCGATGTGTCACCTACATGTGTTGGTTGACAGGTATTGTCTTATCATGGTGAGGTTTCAACAATATGAATTTACATATGGTATGTACATATAGCTGAACATAATTATGGCATATACTCTGGGTTGGGAGGATGGCCTAATGGTTAAGGTGTTTGCCTTACAAACACAAGGTGCAGAGTTTGAGTCTCACAAGGGATAATTGGCTAGGCTTAAAATGGCTCACAAGGGCAGTTAGCCTAGTACTAACCTATGAACAATGTGTAAATCTCTGACCAATACATGCTACTTTCAATGTGATATTAAGATAGCTTCAAGATTTACATTACCCATAATACAATGCTTAATATTTGGCATACACATCACTGTACTCCCATCTAATATGTACATGTGGAGGTTTGCTTAATATCTCACACAACCAAGTTGGAGTTTATCTATGTGTTTTACATTTAACTGCACATTATTCTATGATATTGTAATATTAACCAAGATATATGGAAGTATGTGATTCAAGAGGCAATATATCTATTAGGTAACAGAAAACATTTCTGTGTGTTTCATATCATGCATAGTATGAATCATGGTAATGTTTTCCTTTTTTTGCTCAGCTGTCTTGTGAGAATATTGGGTACATTGTCATTAAGATCTGTTCTATAGACTGTTTCAGATGCTGATGTTATTGGACGTCATTGTGTTCCAACTTAGTAGGCATGTATATTTATAAAAATACCATCCATGTAAGCACATCATAGGTAGCTGGGTATGTACATATTCTTGTTTGATGCCAGTGATGTCAACAAGATGACAGCCTCCCTTGCAATTGTATTCTGTTTCTTATCCATATAACCTGATATTGTTAGGTTAACAAGAACATACCACATGTATGCACATCATTGTATTTACACATCACATAGCTCTGATTATATTAATACATGTAGATTTTATTGATTGTATTTATTTATTTGACATCTGTTGACCGGGTTAGTCTGACTGGACAGGTGCCCTTTTTCAGCGGAGACCTGAGGAGAAAAGCTATAAAAAATTCAAATTATAAAAAATTACAAAGTGAAAAAAATACACAATATAGAAAGAAAAGAAATTAATAGCACAAATATGTAGATTTAAGTACATGTATAGTTTTCTGGTTAACCAAATATATACATGAATAACAAAGTACAAGATTTTTACAATCAGGATAACAGTAAACTTGCAGAGTTTTCTGTTTTACAAGCTAACTGATGAATACAAATATAACAGTGATGACAATACAGTTTCTCCATCCTCATAGTCACCTAGTCACAGTAAAGTTACCTGAAAATACAGGCAGAATGGAAGTAGTTTAGTAAGAGGAAAAGAGGAATAAGAAGGAATATTAAGTAGGTTCAGTGCAGAAGCAAGTCCTAGAGTGAAGTAGATCGTCTTTTAATGTTTTTTTAAATGATTAGTATTGGGGATTGCTCTTAAATAGGGTGAATTGTATTCCAAGCAGATGCAACAAAGTAATTATAGAGAAACTTGCCAGTGTTTTTATTGGGTTTATAAACCTGCAGGAGGTGTTGTTCTGAGCTGTGGAGTGTACAGTTAGGAATGTAAGGTGAGGTGATAGTAGAGAGAGCAGGACATGAGAGGGGTTTGTTTATGATAGAGTGAGTTAAAGTTAGTTGAGGCAGTAGGAGTTGCTGGGGCAATTTTAGTCAGTGTAGATTTTTTAGTGATAGTGATGTGAGATGTAGGGTTGGTTAGTGGCAAATCTAGCTATTTTTTGTAGGTGAGTTGCAATTTTGTTAGGAGATTTGTTTGGAGGTTAGTAAAGATTGGGGTGACATATAGTACTGAGGGTAGTAAATAGGATTGTGCTAGGGTGAGTTTGGATTCATTTGTCAGGAATCTTTTGTTTCTATAGAGAAGACCTAGTTTCTGATGAGTTTTCTTGATGGATTTTTGGATGTAAAAATTTAATTTTAGTTAGTCATCAATAATGATCCCAAGTAGTTTAGTGTGCCGTTCAATCTTGATGATGGTGGTGTTAAGGGAGGAGACAGTAAAGGTAGATTTGATATGTTGGATAGGAATATTTGATATGTTGGAGAGGAAGAGGTGGGAGGAAGAGGAGGAGTTTAGTTTTATTTGGGTTAAGAAGGAGTTTATTAGATGTTAGCCATTTTTCTACAGAGTGCAGAGATTCTTTGGTAAGAGTAAGTAGGTGAGAGAGATTGTCAGAGGTGGAAATAATTGTAGAATCATCAGCATATTGAATTAGAGAGGAGTTAGGACAGGAAACATAAAGATTGTTAGTGAAAATGTTAAATAACAGGGGACCAAGGATGAAACCTTGGGAAACCACAGTCCAGACTTGGAAGAAAGGGGAGGTTGCAGATAGCCATCTTACAGACTGTAATCTATTGCAGAGATAGCAGGAAAACCAGGAAAGAGGGGAGGAGGAGAAGTTCAGATCAGAGAGAATGGGCAAAAGTAGATTACGGGAGACAGTATCAAAGGCTTTTGAAAGGTCGAGGAATAGACATGATACAATTTTTTTTTTACTCTAGATTTAGAGGTAGCATGTTTAAAAGATATTAGAGTGGTGGATCTACTGTGTTTAGGGTGGAAATCGTGCTGGTTTGGTTTGAGGAGATTTCCTAGTAGTAGATGAGCTACGATCTGTTTATGAATGCATTTTTCAAGAATCTTTGATAATGTGGAAAAATAACAATTGGTCTAAAATTAGAGGGGTCAGTGGAGGTCCCACCTTTATGAAGGGGAATGACAGACTTTTTTCCATTTTTCAGGCAATGTATTTTTTGGATAAATCTGTTGATTAATATGGAGATAGTATATGCAATACTATTTGCTGCTAGCTTAAGGAAAGAAGGAGGTAAGTAATCAGCTGATGGGGAGCATGTTTTTAAGTTTACTAAGGAGAGATCTAATATAGGCTATGGGGACTGGTTTAAGAGAGAATGCAGCATTGAGGGGGGATGGGGGAGCAGAAGAGTGGGTACCTATGTATTTTTTGACTAATTTCTGTATGGAGTCAATGAAAAATGTGTTATGTAGCACTGTCTAAGGCAGAGCTATTGCAGGAAGGGTTGGGAGCAGAGGGCTTACCAGGCTGCAGGAGCTTGATGACAGTATTCCAGAAATTTCTGGGGTCAGAGTGGAGGTTCTCTTGTGGTTTCAAGTAAAAGCTTTTTTGTCAGTGTTGACTTGCTTTTTAGTTTGATTATGATGTGGTTCCCTATATTTTTGAAGGTTGGAAGCGGAATTTGGCAATATCCCAGATGTGCTTGAGGCTGCGAGTATTTGTGGTAAGCCAAGGAGCATAGCTGGCTTTAATTCTGATTAGCCTGATTGGGGCCAGAGAGTTTAGTGTATTTAGGAAGATGCTACTGAATTTTAGAATGGCTCCTTCTGGGGAGAGGTCATAAAGGAAGGACCACTTTATTGAAGAAAGTATTGTTAAAGGAAACCGTCTTACCTGAAACACCCGAGGTCTTTAAAGGGTCATTTTCATATACCCCATATTGCTTCTAATACAAGAGGTTTAAGGAATCACATAGTGGAAAGTCTAGCCTTCCTAGATTTTTCTTTTGTTTTTTTACCAATTGTTTTTTTCTGTGTGACCTTTTTACTCAAAGGTAACAGGTTTGAAATTTAAGAATTCTCAACAGTCTTTGTAGTGTTGGGATTTGAAGAAAGAGGGGGTGTCATTGTATAGAGGTGGGGTGGTTGTCACTAAGGGAATATAGTGTGGAGGGGTTGTGGTAGAATTTGGGGTTAGAAGAGAGAATCCAATTGTGTGCTAACTGTATTAGAGTGCTTATTTAGCTGAGTGGGGGTATTGATCATTTGGATGAAGCTGTAAAGATTAATGCTAGTATTTTGAGTGTCAGTGGAAAGAGAGGAGCAATCAATGTTGACATTGCTCAGTATAATAGTTTTATAGGAGAAAATTTGTGAGATCCAGGCTAGGAAGTGTTCTAGGGTAGGGATATTGTTTCCTGGAGATATATAGATTGAAGCAATGGTTATGTTTTTGTGATTATTCAATTTGCAGTTAACTATAAGGATTTAACCTGAATAGAAGATAGGTGGGGAGATAGATAAAAAGTATAGGGTTATAGGGTGAGCTGTTTAGAGTACAATATGGCTACACCACCCCCTTTTTTGATATTCTATCTTGACTTATTATATTGTAGCCAGGGAGTAGAATTTCTTTATCAGATACATGGGGTTTTAGCCAGCTCTCAGAGAGGGGGAATATGTTGGCAGAGTGCTGAGTTATTCAGGAGTGAAGTAGGGTTACTTTGCTGGGAATACTTTGAATATTGAGAGAGAGTATAGCTAAGTATTTGGTGGTTTTGGAAGTACATGTCTGAGAGGGTAAATGTGGATTGGAGTGGAAGGGGGAAGGCTGGGAGTGGGGAGAGGAATTGATAATAGGACCAGGATTGGGGTAAATATCTCCAGAGAGTAGTAAGTTAAGTATAGGGATTTTTAGAATAGAGTGGTTTAAGGTACAAAGAGGAAGTTTTGTCTTTATCTTGGAAGTGACATTTCATCATATACATGAGATGAGGCAGTTCATCATATAAATGAGATGAGGCAGGTGCCATTGTTCTGTAATGTTGGCCTACTTTGGTTAACACCTTTTCTGACTACAGATTTTGCATATATGATACACATGTGTATACTGTACTGTTCTTGGGGCCAATTAGATAAACAACTACTTGTGATGTTTTGCTGTGTGTGGGTGTGCGCATGCCACTGCAGCTGTTGTACTGGCATGCTGCCTGATTTCTCATTGCATTGTCCTGTTATATATGCATGGCAACACACACAATAGTGAACATGTGTTTAATGGAGCTGTGATGTTGTCAAAATGTACACTCTCAACTGCAACACATTATAAGTATTCTCTCATCTGGTATGAGATGTTGTCAGACCTATTCATGGCCTTTTTTGGCCACTATATTGCTGGCATAGCTATTTTGAATATGTTTTGTCAATATCACTTTATCAAACAGGACAGAAAAATGTGTATTGTTATGACTGCAAATATTTAACATTGGTATATGACAATTACAGATGGGATATTTCTCAAAATATGTACATGACCCATGCATGGGTAATTCCACACAGTACACATGTAAAACCTGGTGCATTAGAATACATTGTAATATTATCTGGCAGTGTCATGGTATATCAATACAATGCGAGTAAGTTGTGTTATTGTCATGCTACAGAGTCTGGGATGTGAGCCATCCACGAATGACAGCTTCGCCTAGCTCGAGGTCTGCCACCAGATTCTTACACAAAGGATGGAAGATTACAGCTGGATGATAATGATGATGATTATGATGGTGATGGACCGGGACTATCTATGACAATTGTTTCATCTGTGAAATAACAATGACCTCTACCACCTCTGACAGATAGCTTAAGGGACCAGATCTGTTATGCCATCAGTGATGTCTTCCAAACACAGATGCAGGACATGATGGACAATTTCTTCCAGGACATGACATGGGCCATGAGCAACTCCTTCCAGGAGATAGCACAGGAGATCATTTGTGATGTTCAACCTAATATATGTGTGCATTTATTTATTACATTTAACCAAGTTATGTCTGACTGGGTCGAAAGCCCGTTTTCAGCAGAAGCCCAGTGAGAAAAGCTCCACAAGCAGTAACAAAGCTTACATTAATTATAATTAATATAATACAGTAGACAGTATATAATACAAATAATAGTACGCATGTATACAGAGTCTGTAAGCTTAAACAGAAATACAAATTACATAGATTATTTTTGTTAGAAATACTAATTACAATGTGTGCCCAAAATAAAATAAAATCAGAGACAGTATGTATAAATATTAACAGTGATGAAAGGGATGGAGTTATTAACTATGTACAGAATGTCTCAAATCAAAAAAAAAAAAAAATTCTGAAAAATTATAAATTGTGCAAACTGTTATGGGTCAGCAGACTTAAAGCAAGGATGGAGGGAGTATATTTGGATGTAAAGTAGGCTATGGTATGGGAGATAGTAGAATTAGCCTGGAGAATGACAGGAGCAAAGACAGTGTTTGGCTAGGTAATTTTTCAGGAGTTGTTTTAGTTCATGGTGGTGGTGAGGATATTGTGTGATGGACTGTTGAAGAGTCCCACAATTTGGCTATTTTGTGGGAGTAAAGTAATTCACCATGGTAGTTGTGGCAGTGGGATTCCTTTAGCATTAGCTTGATGGAGGATCTGAGAGACCAGGTAATACTACTAGGTTGGACAAGGTTAGGGAGTGAGGCAGTTACTGGGTTGGTATATTACTTTGTGGGCCATAGTCATTTTGTTGTGTGATAAAAAATTAGGGAGTTCTAACCAGTTGAGCTGACAGAGGGCAGTGCTGAGTCTTGTAAGGCTGATTAGTAACAAACTTGGCGATTTTGTTGTAGCAGGATTCAAAGTTATTAAGCTCAGACATACATAGGTTTGTGAATATTTGAGATCCATATAGGAGGGTGAAAAGCGGGTGTGACCAAGCAGTGGCTATTCTGGCACACTTGAGTGAGGTATGGTTTAGCCCTATAGAGGGTACCAAGTTTGGTGGTAACTTTCTTGATGGTGAAAAGATATGCTTGTCAAATTTTAGGTACTCATTTACTGTGACACCTAGAAGTTTAACCTGGCTAGTGGGCTGTATTATGGTTCCATTTGAGGACAGGATTGTGAGAGGGAACTGTTCAGGTTCATAGATTAGTACTAAGCTAACTGCCCTTGCAAGGCATTTTAAGCTTAGCCAATTATCCCTTGTGAGAATTAAACCCTGCACCTTGTGTTTGTAAGACAAACACCTTAACCATTAGGCCACCCTCCCAATGATGCTATAATGGATAATTTGTTTCTAAAGGCAAGAATCTTAGTTTTGTTTGGGTTAAGTGCGAGTTGATGTGCAGAGAGGCATCTTTCTATGTCCTGAAAGTAATTTTGCATTATTATTTGAAGTTCATGTGGTGAGGGGCTGAGCATATAAGTGTGGAATCATCAGCATACTGCACAATGTGAGCCAGTTGAGTTGCTGAGCTGAGATTGCTAGTAAATATGGTAAAGAGGATGGGACCAATAATGGAGCCTTGAGGTATGCAGAATGAGATGGAGAGTGAAGAGAAGAGACTGTTAGACCATGTAGTTGCTTGCTACTGTGGAACCAGGTTAGGGATGCAGTAGTGAGGCCATAAGATGAGAGTTTGTCTAGAAGTAGTTAGTGAGAAACAGTGTCAAAGGCTTTAGACAAATCGAGAAAGATAGAAGAGACAGAGTGACCTTCATTTATGAGATTGTGAATGGTACTGGAGAAATATATTAGAACTGTGCTAGTACGATGTTTAGGACAAAAGCCGTGCTGAGAGCTAGACAGCAAGTTGAGACTAAGGTGGTGAAGGAGTTGTTTGTGGATGCATTTTTCTAATATTTTTGCGAGGGAGGAGAGGATGGCTATGGGGCAGTAGTTGGTTTAGCTCCCTGGAGGGTCTGCATTTGTGGAGGGGAATGATGTGTGATACTTTCCAGAGAGGAGGGATCTACTGTTCTGAAACTGAATGATTAAGCAGGATAGAAATATGGTAAGCGATTTAAGCAGCTGAAATCTTTAGAAATTCATTAGGAAGTAGGTCAGCTGCAAGAAAACAGGGTTTAAGTTTCATGAGGAGTTTTTTTTATGTAGTTGGTTTAAATGGTATTAAAAGTGAGGAGGTTGGGGCAGTCTGGGATAGGAAAGTGAGGAGGTTGGGGTAGTCTGGGATAGGAGTAGGAATGGTAAGTGGGTTGGTGCTCTGGGTACCTAATAGGGTGGTTATGGATTTAATAATGTATTAGTTGAACTGGGTAGCTGTAGGGTCAGTGTTTTTAGAAGAGACGAGGGCAGGGGTAGGGGTATGGCCAGGGCTAAGGAGATCGTTAATGCTTTTCCAGACTTTTTGAGGGTTGTACAGGTATTTACGTTGACTGGCTAGGAAGTAGGTTTGTTTGTCCTTTTTGATTTGTTTTTTTAGCTAAGTTACAAATCTGTTTATATACTAAGAGGTTGGCTGAATCTTTGGTAGTCAAGTATGCTGTCCATGCCCTGTCTCTATGTTTAAGTAGCAGTTTGGTGTCTTTAGATAACCCTGATAGTTGCTTGGCTCTTAAGCAAACCTTCCTAGAGGGAGCAAGACTATATTAAGTATGTTAAGGAAGGTGTTGAAATAATGGACAGCCATGTCAAGGTAGAGGTGTTTAAGTGGTGACCAGTCACACTGTTGAAGTAATAGGTTAAAGGTAGAAGGGGAGAAATGTTTTGTGCTAAGTATGCATTTGTAGGAAATGTTATTTTGTGTGTGTATGTGTTTTCTGTAAAGAAAGGTTGGGGAGTGGTCACTAAGGGAATCTGGCAGGCATCCTTCTAGGTAATGTAGGTTGGGCCTGTTAGTCAGACTCCAATCTAGGGTTGACTGCTTATTGGAATGTTTGTCTGTGTGAATAGGACAGGTTATGATTTGAGTGAAATTGAAGAGGTTTATGTGATTTGAGGGGCTAATAGATATGCAGGAGTGCCAGTCAAGATTGAAATCACCAAGAATTATAGTTTCTTGGCTGAAACTGGTAGATGCCTAGGACAATAGATGTTTAATTGTAGAAAGATTGTTGCCTGGAGGGAGATAGGCAGTGATGATAATTATGCTTTTGTTAGAACTGATTTTGAGGCTAGTTGTTAGGATTTCAGAGTTGGGTAGGTCTGGGTAGGTACAGTTAAGCAGATCAACTTTATGGGTGTCCTTAAACATAATGGCAACTCCACAACCTCTTTTATCTAATCTGTCCTGTTTAATGATTTTATAGCCAGAAGTGATAACTTCATTATCTTTAATATGTGGTTTTAGCCAGGCTTCTGTTATTACGGTTATGTCAGGTGAGTAGAAGTCAAAGGTTGTATGGAATTCTGTAATTTTATTAACAAGGCTGCACAGATTGAAATTGGTAAAAAGTAGGTCTGTGGAAGATGTTTTGGGGAGAAGGGGTTAGGGCTGGGAATGTGAGACAGATTGGACAGGAAGAGATTGGGAGGGCTGGGGGGAGCTGGGTGGGCAGTGAGGTAAGTTATTCTTTGGACCTGGGTTGGGATGGATGTCAGCTTGGAGTTTAATTTGTGTCAAGGAGTGTAGTAGTAGATTTCTTACCTTGTTAATCAACTTAGTATATCTAGTAGTTTTGTGGTTGGGCTGGTGTGTTTGAATGTGTTTGAAAGGTGTGAGGAGAGATGTAGAGATATTAAAAAGTTGTAGGCTAATGGCAGTGTAAGAGTGGGACTGACAGTGGTGGGAAGGCAGTGGGAGAGTAGGAGAGCGGTAGTGTTTGATGTGGTATGCATGGAGAGAAGTGGAGTTGTAGGAAGAGTAGAAAAGTACAGCAGGATGGTGTTGGCTGTTATGGAGAAGTAGGGATGCATGATTGCTATATAAGTTGCAGAGTTGAGATAAAGGGTGGGAAGGGGAGGGCAAGATTCAGTTTGAAGATGTAAGGATGAGAATAAGGAGCTTCAGAGGGTGGAGAATGGGGAGGTGGAATAGATGAGTTTGTAGCTAGATGTGGATAGGTTGAGAGAAAAGTGGGTGTGAGTTTGTAGTTGGGTATGGATAGGTTGAGGGAAAAGTGGGTGTGAGTCTCTAGGTGGGTGCGGATAGGTTAAAGGAAAGTGTGTGTGTTTTTGTTAGGTATAAATCTAATTAATGTGAGGGTGGGTGGGAATGGGGGTAGGGTATTGGAGTGAAGTCAGCCCGAGCAGAGCGAGGACAAACAGAGCAGGCTAATCTGATATCCTTTGCAACAGAAGAAGAAAGAAACAATCACCTAAAGTGAGAAGGTGAACTATAGCAGGGAGAAGACCCTGTTGTAAGTAGAAAGGAACAAGAGATTAAATAAAATAGGTGGTAGGGAAGAAGGGAAAACAACAGAGAATATTCGTAGGAAGAGAACAAAAAGATAGGTAAAGAAAGAAAAAGTACTAGTTAAGAGAGGAGTTTTTTAAGCCAGAAGATGGCAGAAGTTAAAATATGTTAAGGGAATTATGTCAAGGGAGAAATTTAATTAGCCAAAAGATGCTACATTTAAATGGGAGAGTAAAGACTGAGGTAAAGGGGAGGAGGGGGGGTCTCAGTGGAGTTGAGTCAGCCATTAATACAATGGTTAAAGATTCTGTTTATTATGGCGGTTAAGGTTTTAGTACTTATTTAAACATACATAAAATTCCTGCTGTCTGATAAAATGAGGAGTGCAGTTCCTTTCTATAATATAGTGGCAGCACCCTAAGTAGGCAGTTGGTGGTCAAAATATTTGGTGAAGCTCTTGTACCTAGGAAAGGAGGAGAGAGAAAGGCAGTCAGTTGAAGACAAAAACAGAGAAAGATCCAGCAAATATCAGCATGGGAAAAGAGTGGTATTTATAAAAAAGGAGTAAAGAGTTAATAGAGTGCAAAAAGGGGTAAACAGAAGAAGTAAGATAGTGGATAAAAGCAGATAGAAAAAAACAAAAAACTAACAGGACTACATAGATGAAACCAAATACTCACAATTGAGAATTGCAAGCTTTAAATTATTACAGCTGAGTTACATGAGCTAAAAATAACACTAACAAAAACACACAGTAATAAAGAAAAATGCTGTCATGTATGTCTAGATTACTGTAGGGCCTCCAGACTGTAAGTATTGTCTGTATGTTCCACTCAGGTCATACTGACACCATGATGTGTCTGCAATTAGGGGCCATTTCACATATATGCACATATTTGTGTGTCTTTACTCATATTTTGGACATGCATTCATTATGTAATCTCTTCCTCCTAACAAATTCCAACACATGTGAGAGATGCAACCATATAGCCAAACTGGAGGCTAAGCTCTCTCAACTCAGTACTGGCGTAACCAGTCAGGAGGAGAAGGAAACCACACTCACTACAATTCCAGTCTCACATAGACCTACCATGACAGCAAACCAAACACATAAACACATAAAAACATACTCAGAGGCTCTAAATAAAAATCTGCCTACGCAGCAGAGACCTCCAAAGCAGACACCCAAGCAACCGCTACCCCAAAACAAAACACTTGCAACACATAGCTCACAAAGCCAGTGTGCCGAACAGTCATAGCCCTTAAGGCTAAACAACACACCTGATACACTTGTAATAGTTGACTCTATTGTCAGGCACACTGACGTCCCGCTCACCAGGCTGAACAAGGAGAAGGTCACGGTGAGCTGCCTGTCAGGCGCTAGGAGCTGCCACATAACACAAGCACTCAGGTCACTCCAAGGCAAGTACAAATATGACTCGGTCATTGTCCATGCTGGTGTGAATGACCTGAGACATACCTCCCTGGACTACATGAAAAGAGACATAGAGGAGCTCTCTGAGCATGTAGCCCAGGCTGGTATGACCCTGACCTTGAGTAGCATCTTACCCTCACCAAGAATGATGCCACAATATGAAGACAAGATGGTCAATTTCAACAATTGGCTTAAGTATTGGTGTCATTCAAAGGGGATCCAATGCTTGTCAGCCTGGGATGACATGCTCGACAAGCCACGATGCTTCGCTAGGGACGGCTTGCACCTGTCACCACTGGGCTTTCAGATATTGGCAAAGGCTCTTGCTTCCCCCATAATTTCTTTTTTAAGCAAGGCTCAAAAGACAAACCCACCTCCATAGGTCTCACAAGGGATAAGAAACTAAGAGTAATGCTACTCAATGCCAGAAGTCTAAACCTCAAGATGCATGCACTCGAAACTCTCCTTAGCATGGAGAACATCGATATCTGTGCAGTAACAGAAACCTTGTTCAAGGATCCTGAGAGCACCCCAGCACTACCAGCTTATACCTCATGCCATGCTTTTCGGCCCCAAAACTTGGACTGAACCACAAAAGGAGGGGAAGTATCAATATTCATCAAAAATACCCACACCTCCAGGTTGGTGGCACAGCAAGAAGCATCAGAGACTATCCATGTGCAACTAACAGTGGGTAAAACTGCCTTCCAGTTTATAGCCTGCTACAGACCACCCTCTCAAACCCAGGAACCCCACTCGGCCTTCCTGAGAACACTGGAAAATATGAAGGTCTGTCCAAACACCATTATATTGGGTGACTTCAACTACCCAAACATAGACTGGGAGCATTACTCTAGCTCCAACACCCTAGCCCAAAGGTTCCTAGAATTTATAAACTCAAATGCTATGGATCAACCTGTTACCACTCCCACAAGAGGAGAAAACATACTGGACCTGATCATCACCAACATGGGGACTCTATGCTCCAGACCAGAAGTGTATCCCTCACTGGTAAGAACAGACTATAAACTAATCTCACTGGATATTCACATTCCGACCCCACCCCCTGCCCAGAAAACCGCAGTGAAAAACTAATATAAAGCAAATTTCACACTCCTCAAAACTGAGATGGAATCCTTCAAAGCCCCTGGGCCTGTGGAAAATATGGCCCAGACCGCAGAATCCTTTATAAATGCATTCTATGAACACCTTCAGGAATGCATGGATCATGCAATCCCAAATAAAACCAAGACCCAATCCTCCAAAGGCAGACATCCTGTCTGGTGGACCCCAGCCATAAACAAACTATACAATAGAAGGAGGAAGCTACTACATGATAGAGCAAAATCCCAAAAAGGGAAGGCATCTCTGATCAGTATTAGCAAAAAACTACGGGCACTCATAAAATCGTCTGAGGCCAACTTCGAGAGAAAAATTGCACAGGACACTAAGGATAATCACAAGGCTTTCTTTAGTTATGTTAGGAACCTGGGTGGGAATTCCCAGATATGCTCAAAATTACTCCAAAATGACAAAAAATACATCAAACCCACAGACATTGCCAACATCCTAGCTGACAGGTTCAGTGCAAACTTCTCCCCCCATCCCCACCAAAAGGGCAAATATCTATCCCAGCAGAGTGCTGCCCCCCTGAAATCTCAGATGTTCAGGTAAGAGCCGCCCTCTCCAAAGCAAAAAAACACAGCATCAATGGGACCAGACGGTGTCCCGGGCTGCGTCCTACATGAACTTCAAGAAGAGCTAAACCCAAACATAAAACTACTGTTCAATCTCAGCCTTACTACAGGATATGTACCCAAAGAGTGGCGTACAGCAACAGTGGTCCGTCTCCACAAAGGTGGTGCCTCAACAGATCCTGGAAACTATCGCCCCATAAGCCTGACTAGCTTGGCCTGCAAAGCTATGGAAAGGATCATCATGGACCTTATAAATAAAGTTATTGGAGACCTACAGACACTGGATCCTACCCAGTTCAGCTTTGTTAAAAGCAGATCCTGCCTCTTAAACCTGGTCAATTTCTTTGAAACAGTCACCAAGGCCATTGACGAGGGGAAGGTGGTCCACACAGCCTACCTGGACCTCACAAAGCCTTCGATACAATACCCCACTCGGGCATTATAGATAAGCTCACCAGCTTAAATATAAACCCCTATGTCACTAGATGGGTTGCAAACTGGCTCAAGGACAGAACCCACATGGTTAGAATTGCTGGAGCCATGTCAGACTCCAAACCAGTTACAAGTGGCATCCCACAAGGCTCAGTCCTGGGACCTCTCTTGCTCAGTATATATTTCTCGGAGGTACAGGCCAACACAGAAGGACTGTGGCTGACCAGATTTGCAGATGACTGCAAACTGGGCACCATAATCGACTCTCCAGCCGACACAAGCATCCTGCAAAAGGGCCTCATAGAAACAGACAACTGGTGCAAGAGCCATGGCCTCAAGCTAAATGCCAAAAAGTGTATAGTCATCCCCTTTGGCAAAAACAAAGTGCCCACAAATTACCACATAGGTGGTAATCCATTAAGTACAGAAGAAGTAATTAGGGACCTCGGGACCCAAGTTGATAGCAATCTCATTTGACAACCACTTGGCCAAAGTGGTTAGAAAAACATTTTATATAGCCCACCTAATCATGAAGGGATTCACATCTAGATCAGGGGAGGTCATCGTGCCTCTTTACTCATCCCTCATTGGGGCCATAATTGAGTACAATGCCGCTTTTGGGATGTACCTTACCAGACACCTGCAGCAACTGGAAAGACCCCAAAAGTACCTCACCAAGAGGATCAAAGGGCTCAAACAGATGCCATATGCTGCCCGGTTAAAGAAACTCCAGCTCTACTCAGTGGCATACCGCCTGCTCAGAGGTGATCTGTGCCTGACGTATAAAGTCATGTCCAACCCAGAATTAATGGACATGCTGCACCTCAGAAAATCCAAATCCCATCAAGCTAAGCGCTCAAGAGACTTGAACCTCAGCACTGAAATAAATAGGACATTCTGGAGGGACAGATTCATAACCCAGAGGCTCCCTTCACTCTGGAATAAAATCCCAGTCCAAGTTAGGCAGAGTCCCTCATTGACTCTCTTCAAGAGGAATCTTGATGAGTGGATGGGAGATCGTAGGTTTACCCCGGGTATCACTTCTGTGTCACTGTTAGACAGAGGCACAGTATACTAACCTCGAAAAAGGGCATAGCAAAATTAATTTAAAATGGGTGGTGAAAGCCAAACACACTCTGGCTAGGCTTATAAATGCCCTAGAGCAGATAGCCTAGAATGAACCTATGAACCTATGTATTTTGTTATGTACATTTCACACTTTGGCTCTTATGGGCCATGTAATTTATCACTGTTACATTACTTTGCCAGTCATGGCAATTAAATTTAAAGCATCCTTTTACAGGGATGTACACTGCTATCATTACTGATGGGATTGTCTCAGACAGATGACACATATCCATGAACTCTGCACGTGCCTCTCTTATCTGCTTAATGTGGCCCATCATTTTTGAATGTATGTGCCTGTTGGACCTTGTCTGTTACAGTTAGGAGGACTTTAGATTGCAGTCTGCCATTGACTTCAATGCTATCATTTTGACCGTCTTCACATGACAGCATTTACTGGGTATGGTGTATGGCATGGTTGGCCTGTTACAACTGCTAACATTACTGACGTCACCCACATGATGCACAGATGATGGCAAACTGGAAGCCGTTATTGAATCCCCAAATGATGTGGATATTTTACAAAAGGGCCTTACCAAAACAAATGTTTGGTGACAGAGCCATGGGCTCAAGCTCAATACCAAGAAATGCATAGTTATCCCCTTCGGGGAAAAAACATGTACCCATGAATTACCACATAGGTGGCAGTACACTAAACACCAAAAGTGTGATAAGAGACTTAGGGACACAGGTGGACAGTGGTCTCACCTTTGATAACCACATCACCACAACAGTAAGGAAATCTTCTGTGGCATACCTTATCACTAAGGTCTTTTCATCCAGAAAAAAAGGAGGTCATTGTCCCACTGTACTCATCCCTCATTAGACCCATTATAGAATACAATGTCCTGTTTGGTATGTACCTCTCAAGACATCTGCAACAACTGGAAAGGCTGCAGAAATACCTCACTAAAAGAATCACAGACCTAAATCAGATGCCCTATGCTGACTGTCTAAAAAAATTCCACCTATACTCTGTCGCATATCATCTACTCAGAGGCAATCTCTGCTTAACATACAAGGCCACATCAAACCCAGAGCTGTTGGACATGCTAAACTTAAAGAAATCCCAATCCCCAGAGACACATGCTCCAGGGATCTAAATCTTGTCATCACAATGAACAAAACATGCTGGAGGGATAGGTTCCTGACCCAGAGACTCCCCAGACTCTGGAATAGACTGCCCATACATGTCAAGCAGAGCGCCTCTTCGGTCCTCTTCAAAAGGAACCTTGATGATTGGATGGGAGATAGGAAATTCACCCCGGGGATCACGTCAGTTGCCCTGCTAGACAGGGGTCCAGGGGAGTAAATACTGTGGGAAGAAATAGCCAGGGAATTGTTATGACTAGGCTTGTATAGGCCCTAGGGCAGTTAGCCTAGTACCAACCTATGAACATGTCCCACTATAACACTGTTCTCCTGTGATGACATCATAAATGGTGACATAATTCCCTACTTTGTGTACATATTTTGTATCATGCGTGCATTGTGGATGTTTTCACAGCATTTTCAGCAGTGGATGGGAATCATAGTCTTAAACAACAGTGAATAATCCACTACCATGTGGAATCTGTCAGTGTGACTACTGTGCATTAAGCCTTTGTGTCCCATGTATTGCTCAGGATATACATTTGTTTGGCACATAAACTTCTGTATGTTTACTTGTGTGTAGCTCTATCACATTGTGATGTGGCATTATATGGGTGCATGTGTAATGTAGAGCACTTTGTGTTTAATGTTGTTACACTCTCATATGTTATAGTAATTTCACTGTGTCACAGTCATGCTCAGTCTCATTTATCTTACACAAGACCATTTTCGTCCACATTGTGCATATTTTTCACACTGTGTGTGCATACCTTTGGTGCTAGTAGCACCTACTTATATTCCTCAGCACTGCACATTCTTCATAGCATGCCTATGGCATTTTACATGGCTGAATTATTTTGCAGCATCCCATGGATCTCTGTTACTTTGAGATGTATATGTGTCTTACTCCACCTTGTGGTGTGCTACAGGTGTATACCCCAAACTTATCTTTTCTCCAGTCATAAGCAGTTACCTTTTGCAATTACATCCTTTTTGTCAGTGTGATGCCTGTTGTCATAGAATAGAATGGCAGTACATGTGCGCATGTTATAGTAATCATTGAATTTTGAGTGTACCTATGCTACAAGTATTTTTTAATCGTGTCCATGACTGTGCTGTGTGTATTTGTACATACACACACACACACACACACACACACACACACACACACACACACACACACATACTTTACATCCTGTCATGTGTGCATGTTGTACACATTTCAGACCTCCTCACTTTGCTGCATGCACCTTGCAATGTCTTTTGTACAACACTTGTACTCTGTAATGACACATTTTTGTTTGATTTGTCTGTCTTTCATATATGTATGAGACAATTTTTTCATAAAGGTTGTTCATTATTATGTGGGTCATAACATGCCCACAAACCATTCCTCATACAGCATTTGCTATTTGGTACACATTTACATGTCATATGTTCACAATAATGTATATCTGTTTACATGTGCCTTTGTATACAGTAGCACCATTGGCCTGTAGGTGTAATGTATCATGATAGGCTGTCTGTCATTTGCACCTCACAGTCAGACTGTGCTGGAAATTGTGAGGCTTTCACCTGTGTGCTATCTGAACTAGTGTGGCAGGTGTTCTCATGAAGCAGCTGTCATTATTCTGACCTATCTGTTACTGAGCAGCCTTGATGTTGTTAATATGTCATGCTTCTTTGCTGTTTAATAAATCCACATCACCATGACCATCATGCATGTCAGCATAGCATTGCATGCCATTGTTTGGCCTGTGCTTGTTGAGCATCTTAATTGCTCCAGTTTTATGCTATGAATACATGACAAATATCCCCACTGTATACCAGATCACCATCTTTGTTGTCCCTGACATGGAACTCCCTCTGGAACAATGGATTCACAGGTGGTCAGGCCAACTGTGGGTTTATTATGCATATATGGCCATTACACAGCAAATTTTCTCATTTGCTGGTTTGCTTCCCTGCTATGTTCATTTACTTTCCTTGATCCATGTTGTGAAGTCTGTATGCGTGTACTGTCTATGTACCTTACCTGCCCTTTTTTATATTACCTACCTTTCTTTCCCCTGTGGTGTGATATTTGTTATATGTTATTTACCCACCCTTTTCCCCTCCATTTACCAAGACTGTTCCAATCCTTCTTTTCTCCAAAAATAAAAAAGGGGCCTATTCACACCAAAAATAAAATTACTCATGCTCCTCTGACTTTCCTGTTCACTCATCTCTCTTGTATTACCTTCATAACCCTCTACCTCCATCTGCTTTTCTGTGACCACATTCTGGTGTGTGTGTGTGTGTGTGTGTGTGTGTGTGTGTGTGTGTGTGTGTGTGTGTGTGTGTGTGTGTGTGAGAGAGAGAGAGACTTTATTTCCCCACAAATGTCCTGCACCCTTCTTTTGTTATCTGCAGTTAGTGCTGGTGATGTGGTCATGTACTTTGCCAGTTATTTTTTTTTTTTTTTTAACAGACTGTTTTGGATTCTGGAAACACACATCTCTCTCTCTCTCTATACATATATCTATATATATATATATATATATATATATATATATATATATATATATATACATGGAAATAGTTCATATTTTCCATTGCATTTTATGATAGAATTTGCAATATATACCTGGGAAATTGCTGATGATCTTTTATGTTCTCTCATCCATTTTCTGCATATCAGAGGACAAGTACAATTGTTTTTGTCTACATCTTGTATACATGCCTTGCAAATGGATCATATTTAGTTATGGACTTTGCTTGATAGACATGCAGTTTCAGGTGATGCATGACATTGTGTCATTACTGACTGCATGTTCTAGTTGCATTATTCTCAGTTAGCATTCTTGCACTGCAATGCATTTGCATATTACCTGTTTTCCTGCAAAGCTTGTGCTGAACTTGGCACACTTCTTCAACTACTGTGAATATTTTGAAATCCAACCCAATGAAAAAGGTTTAATAGTAACTGGCACACTTGCTGGGGAGAGAGGATTGCACTACTTATTAAACAGGTAAACATTTTAATGATATTTTCGAGGTTTTAGCTGCATAACACTAGGCTTCAATAGAATGTTATTTTATATGTTAGGTTTATTTACATACTGTTCATTTAACATTTCTTCACTAGTACCAGTCTGACCATCAAGCCTATTATGGTACACCAATATCCAGTAATTCTCATGCCATGATTAAGTTTAGCACTTTAATTTATCACATGAGCAACACTTTGAATTATTGAATGAGGACCTCCCTTTTCCAAGTGAGGATGCCTTTCTGTATATTTATCTTGTACCCAGACAGTGGAGATAAGCACTGGTAGGTCATACCCATAACTGGCTTGGATTTTCTTGCATGTGCCCATAAACTCACTTAATACGTGTTTAGCAGGTGATTAGTAATGCCTACTACATCAGATCAGCATTGCAGGATTGCAGCATGCATCTGTGCTACAATGTATACTCTCAATGTATGCCTTGGCAGCTTTTGCTCATACAATCCTCTGTATATACTCATAATTAGTCACTTTCTGTGAGATAAGTAAGTCATCAGTCTGCTTCCTGCATCACCTACCTGGCTGATTAGCCTGATACCCAGATCCATTACACAGATATGGGTCACCACAACTGCAGTCAGTATTCCATCACTCCATGTCAAAGAGCTAGCCACTGTTTACACTTTTGGTGTTCATTGTTTTACCATTATGGCTATACATCTTTAATATGCATAAAAGACTATTGGTTTCAATATTTTTTTCAGATATTTGTGTTAATTCAATAGGGTTCAGTGCCTCTCCACTTGGACAGAAAATGTGGGGCACAGATCAGGTTTTCAAAGGATGAGCTACAACTCTTATTAAAAATTATTACAATATTGTACAGACATTTTTCTTCCCTCCAGTGACTTTATTTTAGACAGGGTCACACGTATGGACATTCCAAGAAAACTTCACAGGTAAAAATAAAGTGAAGATGGGATTCATCAATACCCATAGTTTTAATTAAAAAATAACTTTCTAGAAGCTTATCTTGCGTTTTAAGGAAATTGGAATACGTAAATGAAGAAAGAAACCAACAAAAAATGATCACAGAGTACTGTTAGTGCATCTTCTTTATGCAAAAGTTTTCATTAGAATAAAAATTAAATAAAAATGCAATTATTAAATGAGTACCAGAAATGAAATATGACTTAAAATACAGATGACTATTGCTTTTTATATGTCATTTAACCTTTCTTAACTTTAATAAACTTTGATACGATGGAGTCATTGAGTCCCAGTGCTGCCCCAACATAAAGGTTAATATGTCAATCAAATTCCTTCTTTTCAAGCTAGCTGTTAACATTGCCCATCTCCATCTATGTCGATCTGCTGTATAACAAAGGAAAAAAATTCTTTCATTTCTCACATTTAATGGAATGTTTGCAGAAAGTGTTATTGGTGTTTTTATTCTTGATTGCATATGTATGTCAATGCACTTTCTGTGACAGCTTCTGTATTATTTTATCAACATAAAAGCCACCACAACTATGGCATGTAGCCACATATATTACATTTTCAGAGTGTTCATAGTGATGGGAATTGCAGCCCCTGACAACAAATGACGTATTTGTATATGGGAGAAAAAGAGAAGAAGTTTCATTAATAACTCTAAATCAACCCCATTTAAGCTTTGCTCTAATTCTAACTATATTCAGTTATGGAGTAACATGTTGCTCGTGCAATTTTTTTAAATTGCTGCTCTTTCTGTTCACAAATAAGGATTTTTTTTTTTGCACACATGTTCCAGTAAGGGCTTCTTTCAGTTGTACTGCAGCAAGTGTTAGCAATACTCTTAGCACCAGAGCATAGATATTTCATTACTACTGCATTTTTATTATCTTTAACTTCAGTTGATTCACTTCATTTTTTTCTCTCTACTAACCATCTCAGTGCTTCAGGCAAACAATTTGCAGACATTTACAACATCTCCATTTAAAGAAGCTGTAGAGGAGCCATGAGGTAAACACCTTACAATTTAATTAGAAATAGTAATATGGAGTTGGATTCCATAATGTATGTGGAATCTGGTGAAGTGTAAAGAGTTCTATGCAAAATTGTGGCTGACCAAGTAATATGTAAATAAGCCTGAGTCTATGGAGTATAAATCAGTGCAAAACATATATATCTTATTTTATGTACATCTATGGAAATTATACAAGCTCAATGGAACTTACAGTAATCAGTGAAAAGTGCTAAAGGAAGAGAAATGTGTATCAGTCTGTCTGAAAAGTGACAAATATATGCAAAGAATTACAGATATCATTGCAATTTGTAGCTAGACATATATAAATGCAACCATCACAATTAGTAGAATCTTACGTATTCCACAAAATTTGTAATAAAAAAAATAATTCAGTAAGGCAAAGGGCAATTGTGGCTACTTTACCATGGTTGACAGTAGTGAACAAGAGTGCAGAACATGTGTGGGGAACTCAAGTAATGCATGCACCCAAGGAAATAATATAGAAAAGCAAATGCAGGAATTGGGTGAAGAGGAGGGACACACAAAAGGTATGATGGAATACAAAGGTCAGAGGGAGAAGCAGAGGGGCATGGTCAATTTTGTTTGGTAGGAATTGGCCACATTTTTGTTTTTTGGAGAACAGGAGGAATGGAAATGGCATAGAAAGAGGAGGGGGAAACAGAAAGTATAAACATATAACAAATATCACAAGACATAATAAACAAAAGTTGGAAATATACGTAAAAGAGAGGTAAGGAGCACAAATAGCACACATACAAATTATACAACACTGGTGAAGGAAAATTGACAAATAGGATAGGGATGATTACCAGTCATAGTGCAATGCAAAAATACAAATTCACCAATGGACAAATCATTGCTGAGATGTAGCAAATTGTGTAACAGTCATATCAGAATGTGTATGACTGAAAATAGTTGTGTGTTTGAGGACACTAAATGGGGACTGCCATCATGCCATCATTGCAGTATGCAATAAATGTCAAATGCAATCATGCACTAGCCTATCATCAGTTTATGTGTAAACCAAGGATGAACAACTACAGGAGGAGACAAGCAGAGGTTAGACTGGAACCTCCAACCTTTCAAGTGAAAGAAAACAACCAAGCACAGAGACAAACACCAATACTGTAGCAAAGCATTAACATGGCTATGTAATACACAAATAAGCATATACAACACAAATGCAGGTGAAGTGGGAGCCATATGTCAAAGACACATGCTTTGACAGAGGTAACCCAATGGGTTGTCAGGTATGCAATGTATATGTCTGACATGCAATGGAATTGCATAATCCAAGCAGATAGATGTTTCATCACACATACACATACCAATGACATGGAATATAAAGTAAATGATGAGACATATATGAGTAATGACAGTTAAGCAGTGTCAGCCTGTGCATAGGCAGGATGCATAGAAATTCATGGGTAATGCTCAATACACAAGTATAATATGACCAATGATGGAATCAAATCAATTGCTACCACTCTGCAGGTATATGCCTTGCACAAGGTAATATTGTACCAGTACACCTACAAGACAACAATGCTAACATAGAGGTAGGCAAACATACACGTAACATAAGCCATGTATCTGTGAAACATGCAGGCTAAAGCTATAAGGGTACAGGGAGATGGACAGCACAGGTCCACATCAGTGAGGAAATGCCAGCAAGAAAACGTAGGCAGAAAATAAAGTAGGGCAACCCTATGTAAGACAGTATGTACTGCAAATCCTCACAGGATACATTGAAGCAAATGTCCAACATATGACACATGGGCAAAGTGGATTGGTGGCGGATATAAACATATCTGTGTATGAATGACACAAGCACAATAATGTACAAAATTTAAACCGCAAGAAGCATAGATACACAACAAAAGTACTTCTGTGTATCACCTACGAATATATATACTGCCATGGATGCAAACATAATACAACAGGTGGCACAATCACCTTTCTTGATATAAATAGCACCATGCATGTGTAGAAATAATCAAAGGTCAGGCCTGTGAATAAAAGTACAGCACAAAAAATGGAAAAAGTGCATGTAACCAGTTACATACTACAAGGGTGGTTGTGTGTCAATCCTAATATGTTCATATGTGTGTACATCCATGTAAATCAGTGCATATGTACTACAATGCATACACATGGCCATGTATGTAAATCTGTGTATGCATGTCATAATATAAGGTATTATCAAAAAAACCAGCTATTGGCATATGCAAGATACAAAAAGGGGGTCATGAACAATGCTAAAGAAAGCATCAGATTTGTATATGCACTAATGGACCACTGAATGCCAATGCAGTACATGAAGTATATATGCTCATATATACCAGTCACAGTACTGTGATACAACATGGCACAATATTTGCCAGTACATCCCACACAAAATGCCATTGTATCAGAGTCACAGCTTGACATAACAATGTTACATACATCACAAAAGTAAGTACCTGGTGTGTTGTTGAACAGAAATAAGACAGCAACAACCAATACAGAATTAGATGAAATGCATACACATGGATAACATGAGCAAATGAACACAACACAACACATTGAGTTATGTGAGTACAATGAGAATAATGTAGTATGTGGGTCGCTGTAATCCCACCTAAGCATATACCAGAGCAACACAGGCAGAACTTCTGTATCTCACTTGCCCTATACTAACTGCAACAGTCATATCTATCATATACATGGCCAGAGTATATTGGAAATAACAAACGCATGCTGCACTGCATGCATCGGAGTACAGTCACTCACACACACACACACACACACACACACACACACACACATTTAAGAAGTAGCACCCCTACCTATATGTAGCAATGTATGTTGTAATGACAGCATGATCAAGTAATTAGTAATGGTTATTTCATGTCTAATTTGGTAATTTATTTATTTGATTTTAATTTACATTTGTTAACACGGATGGTCCAACTGGACACAGGTCCATTTTCAGCAGAGGCCAGGGGAGAAAGCTCCTCACTAAGTACAATTTTACACAATATGTTAAAATACAGTATATAGCAGAAGACATAACAAGACATATATATATATATATATATATATATATATATATATATATATATATATATACAGGAAAAAATACTTACACATGGTTAATAACAGAGTAAGTATACAAATTCCATCAGCATTAGGAGAAGACCTAGACTGTAATATATATTACAGTAGGTATATTAGGAAGTGAGGTATATAAGTGGAATAATTTGAGAACTTATGTAATACATGGGCATAGCCACTTATTCTTTAAGTGTGTTCCAAGTGAGTTTTTAAAGTGAGAAGAGGTAGGGGAAGAAATTAGAGCAGGATGGAGATTATTCCACGTTCTAGCTATGGAGTGGGAGAACAGTGCTTTTTCTGCAGTATTGTTAGCCCTAAAGATACAGAGGAGGGGGGTTGTCGTAAGATCAAAGAGAACGATTTGTATTATAGTGGGTGAGAAGTTGGCTTAGTGCAGGGTTTTTTTCTGGATGTGTTACCACATTGTAGGCAATGACTAATTGGTGATAGGTTAGTAGCTGGGGAAGTTCCAGACATTGCAATTCCCTTAGAGCCTGGCAATGGTGGGTTCTAAAGGTGGAGTTGGTTGCAAACTTGGCAATTTTTATTATAATATGATTCGAGTCTGGCAAGGTCAAGTTTTCTAAGCTGGGTAAGAATTGGAGCAGCATACTTTAGGGTAAACAAAAGGTGATTTTGGGCTAGAGTAATCCGTGCTTGTTTCGAGAGGGATTTCCTGTGCCTATATAGTGTTCCCATTTTTTTATGGACTTTTTTGATAGTTTGTGAAATGTGGATGTTGAAGTGTAGATTTTTATCAATTTCAACGCCTACGAGTTTGGTATTCTTGGAGGAGATAGTGAAGGATAGAGGGGTGGAAATTGTTTTGTTGGGGGTGAAAAGTAGTAATTTGGTTTTATTAGGGTTTAGGATAAGTTGGATCTGAGTGATCCAACATCCCACAGAGCTAAAGGATTCCTTGGTGAGTTGTTGTAGGGGGGGAAGTGATGGAGCTGAACAGATAAGTGTTGAATCATCAGCATATTGTATAAGTGAAGCATGCTGTGTGGTGGTATGGAGATTATTGGTGAATATGGAGAAAAGAAGTGGGCCTAATATGGAGCCTTGTGGTACAACTATGGAAGTTGGGAGTAAGGGGGATAGTACACTTTGGCATTGGACAGATTGTTGCCTATTTGACAGATAGCTTTTAAACCAGGCTATAGTGGAAGGGCAAAGGATAGGGATGTCACGGTGTCTATTAGTAAGGAATGTGAAACTATGTCAAATGCTTTGGAGAGGTCTAGAAATATTGTGGATACAAAATTATTATTATTTCTATGTTGCTTGATTAGATTAGTGAAAGAAAGCAGAGTGGTGGTTGTGCTATGGTGTTGGAAGCCATGCTGTGTGGGGAAGAGGAGATGGTGTGAGTTTAGGAATAGTGTTACTCGAGACTGTATACATTTCTCTAGTATTTTAGATAAGGGGGATAGAATGACAATGGGATGATAATTTGAGTATTTATAAGAGTTTCCACCTTTATGTAGTGGAATAATGTATGCTACATTCCATAGCTGTGGGACATATACGTCTTGTATGGAGTGATTGATAAGAATAGAAATAGGGTAAGATAAGGATTCAGCAGGTATTTTTAGGAAGTTGGCTGGTAGATTGTCAGTGGCAAGAGTGGTAGGTTTCAGTTTTAGAAGGTGTTTTTTAATTGTTGAGGTGGGAATGGGTGAGAGCATAAAGGATGGGATGTTATCAGGGCATTTGGTTGGGTTATATGTAGGGCTGTTTTTGGATAGTTGGGAGGATAGTGTTAAGATGGATTCTGTGAAGTGGTGATTGAATGGAGAGGCATTTGGTTGGGTTAAGATGGATTCTGCGAAGTGGGGATTGAATTGGGAGGCAATGTCCTTGTTGTTTGTGAAGTTAGGAGTGGGAGTGGTAGTTTTGCCTGGTTTTATGAGAGAGTTAATGGCATGCCAAAACTTTTGGGGATCTTTTGAATGTTTGTTTTGGATATTGAGGAAGTAATTTTGTCTATTGAGTTTACTTTGTCTCTTGGCCTGATTTCTAAGTTGTAGGTAACTTTGTTTGGCTAGGCTAGTATTGCATTTCTTCCAAATTCTCCAAGCCTTATCCCTTGACTTTAGAAGGACTCTAGTTTCACAAGTTAGCCATGGCGCATAGTTTGACTTGGCTCTTATTTTCCTAATTGGTGCGAGTCTATCCAGGATATTGATGAGAATATTGTTGAAGTAGTCAATGGCTTGGTCTAAATTTAAGGTTTGTAGTGGTTTCCAGTTACTGTGTTTTAGAATACTGTTTAGTTTTTGTATATTTAGTTTTCGATCATCTCTGACTCATCTAAAAACAATGGGTTTGGCTATGTTGGTAGGTTTCCACAGGAGGAAGGTGGGGAGATGATCTCTAAGACCATCAGGAAAGCATTCTGTCTGATACTTTTGTTTGGGGAAGTTAACTAGTGTCCAATCTAGAATGGACTGTGGGGGGTGTCGATTCTAGTGGGTTCTTGGATAAGTTGGGAAAAACTGTAAAGGTTAATAAAGTTAGTGGGGTTGTTAGAGGTACAGGCTGACCAAACAGTGTTCAGGTCACCTAGTAAGATAGTTTCTTGTGGGAGATTATCTGTGGCCCATTGGAACATTTCTTCAATGATGGGAGAGTTATTACCTGGGGGAATATAACAGCACAGAATGATGACCGTCTTTGTGTCATTTATGCACAGGGTTGAACCTAAGGTTTTGGCATTTTGAAAATTAGGTATGGGGGTTTGTAGAGGTTTGATGTTGATTGTATTTTTGTAGAGGATAGCAGGATAGCAACTCCATCTCCCTTTTAGCACACTCTATCCAGTGTTAGGATATTATATCCTGGTGGGAGAATCTCGGTAATGGTTAGTATGTCAGGGAAGTAGTGAACTATAAATGCATGTAGGTCAGAACGTTTGTTAGAGATACTTCTGATGTTGACATTCAGAATCAATAGGTCAGAGATTTGCTTAGCAGAGTGTAGAGAGTTTTGTGGTCCAGGGTTTGGGTGTATGTCTCCAGATATAGGTAGATTTTTAGTGATAAACAGTATGTGTTTAACTGTGTACACTATGTCTATGTTGGATCTAAATGTTTTTCTGTTCTAAGATGGTGTTGTCTGAGACTTATGAATGTGTAGGATTAAGCTGTCTTTAAATAATGTAGAAGAGATGGGAAAGAAAATGTGTGAGAATATATTTGTTTGAAAAAGTGTTATGTGGAATGATGTGTTTTCTAGTGATGTATTTGTATATACTGATGTGATGTTTGTTAGGTATTTGAGGGTTAGGAAGAGAAATCCTAGGATTAATGGTATTTTATGAGGGAGTAGTGGTTGGGTCTTAGTGGTTTTGAGGTTCTAGTATGGCTGGAGTGTAAATGCATGGCAAGTAGATACTATGTACCTTTTTAAGGTAGAAATTTGATAGGGGGGTGTATGAGAGGTTGTTGGTTGGAGGAGGGTGTGGTCAGGTGATCTGGGGTTAGAATAAATGTAGAGGTAGTGGGGGCAGGTGGGAAATTGGGGTAGGGTAGGGGAGCTGAGGAGAACTAGTGTAGCTGAAATCAGTTTAGTGTTCCACCGATGCAGGGTCTCACAGCGCAGGGAAATGAGACAGCCTTGGGTTGATTGGAGGTTAGCCAAGACACAGTATGAAACTTTTGCTGAGGGGAACTAGTGTTGCTGAAAGCATTTAGTGTTCCACTGATGCAGGGTATCACAGTGCAGGGCAACAAGACAGCCTTGGGTTGATTGGAGGTTGGCCAAGACACAGTATGAAACTTTTGCTGAGGGAACTGGTGGTAGATGAAAGCACTTTAGTGTTCCACCAATGCAGGGTCTCACAGTGCAGGGCAACGAGACAGCCTTGGGCTGGTTGACGGTTGGCCAAGACATAGGATGAAACTTTTGCTGAGGGAATCTGAGCACACTACTGGGGATTCCTTTGAATCAAGGCAGAAAAGCTAAGTCAAAAGATGGTACCTTTCTTGCAGTAATGTGCCATACTGCACAAAAAAATATAATGCCGCATATGACATATGTGCAGTGAACATTATGACATATGTCAGAAAAGCACAACAGCAATATGTGATATCAACACAATTGTGCCTATACCATAAGTAGTTGGATATAGAAACACTGTGGTGGCAGCATTACAAAAGTAGATCACAAAGACAATACTTATGATCCTGAGCAGCCACCCTGATGGAATAGAACATCACAAAAGATCTATATAGCCATCTCCCTGAAGGAGTTGCACATGGCCCCCACCATGTCCTCAGATAAGATGCCCATCAGGCCCCCCATTTGTGTCTGGAAGACATCTATCAGTGTATCCCAGATCTAGTCCCAGAAACCATCTCCCTTTCATGGTGGTGGATGCCTTCTATGATGAGCAGTAGGAACAGTGGCACCTTCAAGTCCTGAACTGTTGTCATCATTGTCCCTGTTATGATCATCATCCTGGTCTAGGAGTCTGAGTTGCCTAGCAGTGATCTGGCATGTCATTGTGTTTGGTGTTCAGTTGGTGATCCACCACAGGTCCCATGGTCAGTCAAAGTTCAATACAGGAGGAAAAATGTTATACATACATACATAATACATATTTATAAAAAAATGATTATATAGCATGTCATACAAACTTATGCAATCTACATGTAACTATTATGTAAGTGATGTCACAGTACTGTACATCCTTATCCAGCTATAACACTGTATGTGATTTAAGGCATGAATTCAATCCATATTAATGTATAAATTGTGTGAAATGTACAGTACAGTCATATGCCAATCATGCCTGTAATATGACACAGTCAGATGTGCATCTACATAATATGAAATGGATTATATAATATGCAACTAACCTCATCAAAACATATGAGACAAGACATGTGAAATGTTTACTCAAGGTATATCACAGTACGATGCATTTATCATTACGCTGTAATTGTCAGTAAATATGGCCCATGGGGTTTATTTATGTATTATATAACAAAAGACACAAAGTTGTAATATTAACACGTACTGTTATGATTATGCAATTTTCTAAATATCCCAATATTCAAATCTTGATGATATGAACAGAAGGCCACATATGGGCCAGTGTGTCCATTATATATTGTTATTATGTTACGTCAACACATTATATGACATGCATTATCCAGTTTATCAGAGATGACTTTGCTATTGCCTGTTAATTTAATGACACCCAGTATGCATGCAAACACAGATATGAACAACGCAGAGACATAAATGTTATTACATCTCAAGACAGGTATGCTATGCAACACTGACATAGAGTTCCATTCTAAAAAAACTTGTTACAGTATAACTTAACATTAACACTGATAAAATACCTCTGGGAATGTAGATCGTTGTATAACCCAGTTGCTATATAGGCCTAAACCAATGTCAATCACAAACTATAGGACAAACTGACGACTATTTGGTAGTCAGTGTATTTGTCACAAATTTATGTAAAGATGTCAATATGGCATTTACATTTTCACCATAACATATCATGTGCAAGTAATGTGTCATGTAGATATACCATGAGAAAAATGTGTGTTCAAAATATATTGTAAGAATAACGAGCAATGTTGCATTTAAAATGCATATACAAATCAGTTGAGCAATGCAACATGGTTAATGAGTGACATCACAACATCATAAAACTGAAATGGAATTGAAAAGCTTAGAACAACTGCACAAGAACAACAAGAGTGACAGCATGTGAAAGCTATAAATGATGTGCATGACATTCACTTTATATCCTCGAAATACTGAAATATCGAAATTCAATATTTTGAAGATATAAAGTCGAATTTTTGAAACCACGAAATTCAAAATCTTGCACACCGGAGATTTTGAATTTCATGGTTCTACTGCACACACACACACACACACACACACACCATCCTCCCTACACACAAACACAAGCTCTGTACTACATAAAAGCAGGGGGGCAAGCCCCTCTGCACCCCACATGTGGGGGGGCTGCACACCCCACAACCCCCTACTTAAATATTCTCACTCCGAAGTCGCACTACACACAAATACACAAAACACCACCACACAAGCTACATTCTCCTCACACACACACATAACCGCAACAAAACACACTAACACACACCACAGCCCCTACCCAACACCCTTAACACACACACACACACACACACACACACACACACACACACACACACACACACACACACACACACACTTATCTGAATCAATAACCACAGCAAAACCTCAGAAGTGCGAATTTCAAAACTGCCTGTATTTGAGGTTTTGAATTTTGTACTTCTGAGCTTTTGTTGTTCTCAGGATTCCACTTTATGGGCTCGAAATACTGAATTTCGATATTTCAGTATTTTGAGTTTCTAATGTGAATCCGCATAACACACATACATAATTGTCCCTCAAAAAAGGTATTACTGTCATTACCTAGCTTTGTATTATACTTATATATGGACCTGCACAGTTAAAACAATGAAATAATTATCATAAATATTTTATGTAAATCTTCAGACATAGCAGAACAACATAAGTGGCTTGCAGCACAATAATGGCAGCAAATGGAATGCTACTTAGTGTTTAACAAACCATCAAAGTGCAGTTATACAGCATTGCAAGGCATGTGTACAAATTCCTGTTTGTATTATACTAACTTATAACATAGCTGTGGTGGTGCAGTGGTTAGCATTGTCCTCTCACAGCAAGAGATTCTCTGGTTCGGTTCTCAGCTGGGACACCTTTTGTGTAGAGTCTGCATGTCTTCCCTGCAGTTGAGTGAGTTTTGAAGACATGCAGGTAGGTGCATGTGTGTGTGTGCCTTCAGTGAAGGTTGGGTGATGAGCTGTCAACTTGACACCCTAAAGACTCCAATGCCAATCAGTCTGTGAACCAGTGTACCACTGTGGCAAACCCTAACCAGGAAAAGCCAAAAGACATTGCTTGCATGATAATACTTACCGTTGGTTTCTATATAAACTGGCTAAAATTTCTGTAACTATTAAATCATTGTCAGATAACATGTATTTACTCTTAAGCAATGTTCTTATATTATGCCTAATTTGGTATAATTGTTTAAAATGTATTTGCCTTTTGCATTATTTTTAAAGACATAAAATTATTATTATCAAAATGTTTTGTAACACTTTGGAGCTTTTCTTCTTGGGCCTCTGCTGAAAATGGGGTCCTACCCAGTCAGACGTAGTCATAAAAAAGAAGTTATGTACTCACCATAACGTTCCATCTGAGTAGTTAGACTTCATTCTTCTGCACATATGAGTATTCGGATCCGATTTGGATCCGAGCCGACAAAACTTTTACAAACATCAGCTCCAAGCTCCAAGCTCCTTCCCTACCTGTAATACATCACTTCCTCCTGACTAACCCCAGATCGAGTTTGCTGTCACTAAATAGCAACGTAATCCACAATCCAAACAGGATAAGACCTGAATAGTGAGGGGGGATGGAGGGAGGGAAGGTGCAGAAGAATGAAATCTAACTACTCAGATGGAACGTTATGGTGAGTACATAACATCTTTATCTGAAGTAGTTAACTTCATTCTTTCTGCACATATGGGACAGAGTCCCCAGCTACTAGTATTCCTGGGAGGCCCTTATGGAAGGATATTTCTGAGCACCGCACAGCCAAAGGATGCTCTCCCTCTAGAAATCAAATCTAATTTATAATGAGAGATAAATGTATGCAAATTGGCCCATGTGGCTGCTGCACAGATATCATCTAAAGGTACATTTCACCAGAAAGCTGCAGAAGTGGCCATTGATCTAGTGGAATGAGCCTTCAGTAAGCCAGGAGGAGATAAGCCTTTGTCCTTGTATACTTGTGCAACACAAAGAGTGATCCACTTTGCTAAGGACACTTTTGAAATTGCTTTGCCCAAACATGGTTTTGAAAATGAGACAAACAGTTGATCCGACTTTCGGTAGGGTTTAGTCCTATGAAGGTAAAAATGAAGCTGTCTATGAACGTCCAATAAATGGAGTCTATATTCACCTTTATTTTGGAAATTTAGGAAGAAGACTGACAAATTTATAGATTGGTTAATATTGGCTGCTGAGGACACTTTGGGAAGGAAGGAGGGGTTTGTATGCAGCGAAACCCTGTCCTTTTGAAAAATCAAATAGAGGGGCACGGAGGATAAGGCCTGTAACTCTGAAACCCTTTTAGCTGAGGTGATGGCAACCAGGAATGCCATATTCCAAGACAAGAATTTCATAGGGACTGAACCGGCAGGTTCAAAAGGCGGAGAGGTCAATACTTGAAGGACTAAAGTCAGATCCCAGGGAGGAACTCTCTCTTTAACTGGAGGTCGCAAGAGAAAGGTGCCCTTCAGGAACACTTTACACAATTTGGCAGTGGTCAGAGCAACCTTATTTTTGCCTACATGGAAATTAGAGATGGCAGTCAGTTGAACCTTGATGGTGGAAGAACTTGCGCCCGATTGAAAGAGACCAGACAAAAAATCTAAAACTACTGGAATGGGGGTTGTAAAAGGGTTCTGATTGCATTGAGAGGCTGAAACAGAAAAACATCTCCACTTGCTACTGTGGAGTTTCCTAGTGGAGGCTTTGAGAGATGCTACCAGAATGTTCTTAACAGGGGATGAAAGTCCGGGAGTCCTGATGATCATGGGAACTGGAGCAGCCACGCCATCAACTTGAGACTATCCAGGTTGGACAGGGGCAAGCCCCACAGATGAGCAAGCAGATCCGGGCATGGATCTAGAGTCCATGGAGGAGCCAAAAGGTGAGACCATAGGAAGGGAAACCACACTTGGCGAGGCCAGAAGGGAGCTATGAGAATGACTTTGCACTGCAACCGGCAAGCTTTCTGAAGGAACTTCAGTATCAGAGGTAACGGGGGATAAGCATAAAGTAACCTGGGAGGCCAAGCATGGACTAGAGTGTCCCTTGGGACATCCCCTGGAGGGGGGATCAGAGCGAAGAAGTTGCTGCACTTCATGTTGGAAGGAGACGCGAAGAGGTCACAGCAAGGTTGACCCCATACGAGGAAGATTCTCTTCACCACCGATGGATTTAGAGACCACTCATAAGGCAGAAGGATTGCCCGGCTTAGACTGTCCGATAAAATGTTGGAGCGTCCCGGGATATGCGTTGTATCAGAAACCGGTTGGTGGATATGGCCCACTCCCAAACTCTCATGGCCTCGCAACAAAGAGGGTAGGATCAGGTCCCTCCCTGCTTGTTGATATACCAGACTACTGACATGTTGTCTGATTGAATGGCCACTGTTCCTGGAGGTAGGATAGGATGGAAGGCTTTCAACACTAAAAGCACTGCCCTCATCTCCAGGACATTGATGTGTAGCTTGGTCTCTAGTAGGGACCACGTGCCTTGGACTGTTCTTCCCAGGAAGTGCCTCCCCACCTGAGCTGGGAGGCATCCGTGGTCAATGTGGCTTGGGCCGGTGGGGCTAGAAAGCTGTGCCCCGCAAGTATGTCTGATGACTGAAGCCACCACTGGAGTGACAATCTGCATGTCCGGTTGATTCGGATTTGGAAAGTCATCAGGAGGTCGAGCCAGGACCACTGAACTGCTAGATTGCACTGAAGGGTTCTCATATGAAAACTTGCAAGAGGGAGAATGGAAATGGAGGCTGCCATCGAACCCAAGGCCCTGAGAACATCGCCTGCTGTGACTACAGAGTGCTCTGAGATAGCTGACACGTGGAGTCTGAGATTTCCTATCCTTTCCAGGGTGAGAAAGATCTTTGACTGAATAGTATCCAACCATGCCCCAAAGAAGTCTATGACCTAGACCGGAGCCAGGTGGGACTTGTTGAGGTTGATCGTGATGCCTAACTAGTGAGCCAGACCGAGAAAGTAGTGTAGGGCCTGGCACAAGAGACGTTTGGTGGATGCAGCGAAGAGCCAGTCATCTAGGTAGGGGAATACCTGAATGCCCTGAAATCTCAGGTGAGCCGCTACGACTACCATTACCTTGGTGAACACCCTGGGGGCTGAGGCGAGACCAAAGGGTAGGGCTCTGAATTGAAAGTGACTGGCCCTTAGCTGGAAGTGCAGAAACCTCCTGGAGCTTTTGTGGACCTTTAATATGATAGTAAGCATCCTGGAGGCCTAACAAGCACACCCAGTCACATTCTCTTAGAACCGGTAGAATGGACTGTAGAGTGACCATCCGGAATTTTTGTTTCTCTACTGACAGGTTGAGGATAGCCAGGTCCAGTATGGGCCTGAGGTCCCTCGTCTTATTTGGCACTAAAAAGAACCTGGAGTAGATGCCTGATCCGGACTTGTCAGGGGGACCAGTTCGATGGCTCGATTTTGTAAAAGTTTCGAAACCTGTAAAGCCTCGGCCTCCCTGTGATCGGGTGGAACATCTGGAAGACATGCTGGAGTTATGGGAGATGATATGAAAGGGATAGAATAGCCTCTGGATATGATGTTTAACACCCTGCTGTCTGTAGTAATGGACTCCCATGCCGCTGGATGTAAGGAGAATCTTCCCCCGACTGCCTCCAGAGTAGAGCAGTCGGCAACCCCTCAGGGTTGCTGTGCAGGCCTGTCGGAAAAGGGTTCCCTAGAACCAAAGTTTCTGGGACCCCCTCTGCCTCTGGGACGGTGTCAGTCTTGTCCCCCTCTGTCTCTGGGGGATGAATAGTCCTGAGTGTCCCGGAAAGACTGTGATTTCCAGAACCACATCTTCTTTTGCTCCTTTTGGTTCCTGGAATAGGATCTCTGGGGGTTAGAGAAGCGGATTCCGATGGCAGACAAAGTCTTTCCGTCCTTCTCACTCTGGGTGAGCATATCGCATACTGTCTTCCCAAAGAGGGATGATTCATCGAAAGGGGCATTAATAAAAGATGCCTTAAAGGGGTCCACAAATTGACATAGTCTGATCCAGGTGTTTCGCCTCAAGGCAATGCCTGTACCAGCAGCTCTAGTGGCTCCCTCTGTAGCATGGGAGAGGAGACGCATAGATGTATTTGTCACTGATTTCAGTGTATTCATCTTTGCAGTAAAGGACTGCTTGTCCTGCTGTGATAGAGACTCCGGGGGTGACTCAGTTAGTTCCGTTATAAGATCAGGCTGCAGTGGGGTAACATGTGCCAAGTAATTCAGCCCACGGATAGAAAAAGTCACTGACAAGTATATACGTTTCCCGAAATGATCCATCGACCTGGACTCCTTGTCTGGTGGATGGACCAAGGAACTCTTCTGTGCCGGTTCCTTCTTTGTGGCAGCTGCAACCATCAAAGCATCCACAGCGGCTCCTTTGGAGCATGCCTGCCTATCTTACGGCAGGGAAAGAATTTTGTCCGGTCTTTTGGGTATAGGCTCCATGGTGGCAGGATCCTTTCATGCCCTAGTGGTGATGAGGTCCACCAAAGGGTCAGCTGGTGGGGAAATCCAGGAAGTAGATGGGCCCATGCCAAAGGCCTCCAGAAACACAGACTCATCCACAGAGGGTTTGGGGCTGACCAACCTCCTCTTTGGTGGAGGATCTCCATAATGTCTCCGAAGGAGACATCCTCAGGAGGTGATCTGAGAGAACCCTCTCCTTCATCTAAGTCCGAATCAGTGGCACTGGACGCAGGGGAGTCCAAATGCCTCCTTTTACACTTGTGTTTACGAGGTTCCTCTCCAGTGGGACTTTCTGAAGAGGACTCGTAAGCCTCTGGGGGTTCCCTGAGGGGAACAACCTGGGGTTGCTTTCACACGGGCTGTCCCTGAGACAGGGTGAGGGGAGCAGCATCTGAAAACAGGGAGGTCTGGGTAGGATCCAAGTAGTTGAGCTGTGGTCTCAACCCCTGGGAGAGAACCCTTTCCACTGCCCCGAATGCTGATGGAGAGCCCACCTCCATAACCTGTAAGGATGAGGCCCTCCTTGGGTCTGAAGCAGGGATCGGAGCCGAAGGCAGGGTAGTCTGCACACCAAGGATGGGATCTGAAAGAGAATGACCTCAACCCTCGGGTCCGACTCCCTGAACATGGCCCCAAGAGTCTCCTGGATCTGAAATCGGATCCAAGGAACTCAAGGTGACAGCCGGCGTCGAGGAAACGAGAACCATCGGCGCCGAACCAACAGCTCCAAAGGGCCTCAGATCCGAGAACCCCGAAGCATCGGGTCAGATCAGGGAAGGAGAGATTGGGTGAAATAGAGTTGAAGAAGGACCTTCTCTGATGGGAGAGGGACCTGGTAAGACCCCCATCTGAATCTGATTCTGGATGAACCTCCTCATCAGCCTGTCCATGTCAAGGTCGGAAACACTCCGAGTCAACCTTGAAGAAGAAGCGACTGAAGCGGGTCTTGGCTGAATCTGAAGGGAGTGCCTCAGCTCTGAGGGCTCCATCGACTCAGGCAAGAAACTGGGAGAGTGGAGCCGAGGAGAACGGGACCTGGGGACTTTAGAAGAGGGGCTGGAGAAAGACTCCCTGTCGGGGGATCTTTTTCTGGGCCTGTCCCTCTCTTTGTGGCATTTCTCCCTCTCTCTCTTGTCCCTACCTTTCTAGGACAAATCTGAGGCTGCAGGATGAGCAGGAGGTTGAGTTCCTGCCTGCAAGAAGTCACTGGCTGGAGCGGACACCAAGGCAGACTCTAGGGCAGAAGCTGGCAGCAGACCCTTGGCCACGAGCTTAGCCTGACGGTCTTTTAAGGCCCTGGGATTAAATCCCACACAAATGTCGCAGGAGACTGACAAATGGAAGACCCCTAAACAAAGAACACACAGACTGTGGCCATCGGCTGGTTGTGACCACACACTGTGCATTTTTTAAAATGAAATTTAGGCTGTTCAGTCATAAGGGCGGAACAGTAACTAAACCCTAAGGCCCACACACACACACACACACACACACACACACACAAAACAAGGGATGGGGCCTAGGCGGGAACTAAAACTACCAACAAGCTACACAGCAAAAAACTTTTTTTTTCTTTTTTAAACACGATGACCATGCGTGAAGTGGGGAGGAAAAGGGGAACAGGTACACACACACCAACTGTACTGAAAAGAGAAAAAAAAAGAGAAACCTTATCACCTTCGCTTAGAGCTCAGAGACCACGATGCTAACTCTTAGAGTGGCAAATGAGATCTGGGGTTAGTCAGGAGGAAGTGATGTATTATAGGTAGGGGAGGAGCTTGGAGCTCGGAGCTGATGCTTGTAAAAGTTTTGCTGGCTCAGATCCGAATCGGATCCGAATACCCATATGTGCAGAAAGAATGAAGTTAACTGCTTCAGATTAAATAAATAATAAATGTGTAACTCAAGTATATGCTAGTAAATGTATGCCAAAAGTATTAAGAATGTTAAGAAAGTAGACACCCATGCAGTAATAAAATAGACAAGGTATGGCCACATAGCTAAACTTGTCTTTACCTGCTATTCAAACAGCAGTAATAGTATAAGCAATTTAGAGTTAAAGCATTCAAGTTTAAAGCAATAGAACAATTAAACACATGTCCTAAATCTCATTTGTGTGAAAAAAAATTGCATGAACTCAAGTTATCCAAAAAGTCCTGTTGATAACTCCTAAGACAACATTGAATTTAATTTATGTACACATCGGTGTTATTTACAATAAATCAATGAGTATTACACTTGCCTTGCATAAACATTAGCATGCCTGATGATCTTAAGAATGCACATTTAAGTTTGAGGTTTAACTATGTTCAGTGTATTTAGGGAGAAGAAAAGGTGGACAGTGATAACACATACCTTTTTCTCTCCACTGCTCATCAAGCCTGCACATACACTTTATGCACAGTGCACAATTTTGGGCATAGTCTTCATCATATGCAGACAGGAAAACAGGATGTATTCCAGCAACAGAAGGATTGTTTCAGGTCACTATATAATGACTGCCTTCTGCAACAACAAGACAGTGAAAAATAATGAGTATTACATGTCATCTAGCTTTGACATAAAATGCAATATTTTTTATTGTTTTTTTTTAAACCAGAACTCTTTAGATTCAAACCTACACCTGTCATGTATGTTCATACTATAAACCTGAACCCTACCTGCATAACTAATCTTGGCAGTCGCATGGATTGATGAAAGTCAGCTTACATCTATTAATATGTAGGCAAGAATTGCACACAATAAAATGTGAAACTGTGTCTGTATATTACTTGACAAGTAAAAGAAAAGTAGAAGTGCTGCCATATGCTATGAATTTGAACAATAAAACCATGCAATCATGACTGCCTGTCACCGCATTGCTCAGAGCACTAATCCACAATTACAACACTTACAGAGTTCCAATTATCATAGTTTGCAATAAAACAACCGACTGCACTTAAAACACATAAAAAGACATTAAAGGAATTATCATTCATCTATGTAATTTACTGCATACACATGTAATATAGGTATGAGGGCAATCAATGAAAACAAGTAATATAGGTGAACTATGTATGCATTTCCTGGGTGCCTTCTGTGGGGAGTCTGCATGTCCTCCCTGCAGTCATGTGGGTTTCTTCCGGGTACTTTGGTTTCCTCCCACCTTCCAAAGATATGCAGTACATACTCTAAACTGGCAAGAGGTGAGAGTGTGTGCATGAGTGTGTGGTGTGAATGAGCTACTGCAGCAGGGCTAGCCACCTGGCACTGTAAACCTTGGCTCGAGATGACTGTCACTGCGGAAGTGACACCCCAACCCCATGTGCAAAATGGTAAAAGTGGTTGAGGATGGATGGATGGGTGGATGCATTCCCCATTATTTAGACGTATATCATTACTAACAAAAGTATGATATTTCTATAAATGTTGCAGATAATGGAGATAATCATAGTCATCGGCAGACTAAGTGCAACAGGTGTCAATGCACCACGTTCATGATAGATTTGCAAAAATCAGCACAGCATAACTTATCAATGAGGTACAAACTGCAAAGATATCATCCACGATATGCTACACTGACATTCAAACCCACACATATTCACAAAACATTCACTTTGCATATGAAGTGATGATAAAATCAGCAAGCAAAGGAAAGTAATATTGCTGGAATTTAATTCATCTTCAAGTCTTGGTGAGTACCTTCATGAGGTGGACCCATTTTTTACTAAAATTTCACCAAGATGACACTGTAATATACATTGTATGTTGTTGTTCTTCTTCTTCTGGATTTTCCCGGTTAGGGTTTGCCACAGAGGAACTCTGGTCCGCTAATGATTGGCAGTAGATTTTTACTGTGCCGAGGTGCTGGCTCAATGCCCAACCTTTAACGAATGCATGCCCATTCATGCATGTCTTTCCAATGCCACTCAACCGCAGAGGGGGGGGACATAAAGACTCCACACAGAAGGCACTCCAGCCAAGAATTGAACAGGAGAACCTATTGCTGTGAGGCAACAACGCTACCACTGCACCACTATGGCTTCTAATCTATATACAATATAGATTATATATTACATAGCATACATCATGCACAGAGGTAGGTAAAAAAATAAAAATACAGCTGGGTACACAAGTCCCAGGATAAAAAAGTGCCCCATCCTGGTAGGTACACTGGTTCCAGGACTGGAAAAAATTACATTGTTGAATCCTCAAGGCATGGAAACATTTCTACAATGGGGTTAGGCCAAGTTCATGGGGAGGATGGCCCCCTGTTGTAGAAGGAAGTAGTAATAGTCCACAAAACCACAAAAACTGATAAGCCGAAAAAGAGCCATAAAGATGATGTAGTGGACTACTGAGGATAAGAAAGAAAATATGTACTGTTACTATTATGCAAGAAGCCCAGAATTTCCAGCCAGAAGGTATACAAAAAGATTAAAAAAGAAATTAGTGGAAAGAAAAATACTTACATGAGAAAAACTGTCAAAAGCAAATTTGTGTTCACTAATACAACAGATTCATTAAAAAACATTATATAGACCAAGAAACCTTGAGTTGTTTGGAAAAAGAAACAACTGAGAATGTGTAAAAATAGAAAGAGCAAAATCTAAAGATTTTTGAAAGGTATAAGAAAGAAATATGGACATGGAAAAGAAAGAGATATCTTATATGGTGCTATAGTTATGCAAAGGAGAAAGTCAAATTAATCAACACAAAAAAAGACAGCTTTAAGATATTCAAAGAGAAATATAGCAAAGGCACCCAGACAGGGAAAATTTCTCAATCCAAAAATAAGATCACAAAGGGGGAACAGAAAAAAAATATTAGTAAAGTAGAATCTAAAAAAAATAGAAGATGAAGTTATGGAATATCTGTGAAGTGAAGGATTTAGTGTAGAAAGTCAAACAGGTTATATTACAACATGCTAGAACAAGCAGTCATCTAAGTTAGGAGAAACAAGAAGAGCAGTAGACATCTGAAGAAGAAATATGGGCATGAGAAAGAAAAAGAGATGTAATAAGGTGTAATATTTATGCAAAGGAGAAAGTGAAACTAATCAATACAAAAAGAGCAACACCAAAGATATTTGAAGAGAAATGGAGGGAAAGGCATCCAGATATGGCAAAGTTTACAACACAGAACATAAGAAAATAAAGAGGCAAAGTAGAAAGGAGGATTAATAATGAAGAACTTATAGAAATATAGAAGCAAACAAATGACCAATAGTCCACAAAGATCCAAACTGCACAGATAGAGCAATGAAAATAAAACCAGCATGACCACCACAGCTAAAAACATCAAATTTTATGAAAGATAAGTGCTTTTGTGTTCTTAAATGATTACTTCCTCAAATCTCAGAAGAAGTAAAAGAAAGAATGCAAAGTTCAAATGTACGGTATGTGAAATGGGATGAAGTAAAGACCAAATAAATAACTTCTGGCTAAAAGTATTAATATCTTTATACGAAGATTTAGCCATGAGTAAGAACTATTTATATGCATGCCCTGAACAGTTGCCAGCCTGGTTAACAACAGGAAAAACAATACTTCTCCTTAAGAGTGAGCCTGCAAGTTATCCTAAAATCTATAGACCAATAACTTGCCTTCCAAAAATGTATAAACTATACACTAAAATTCATGCTGACACAGTTTATAGTCATTTAGAAGAAAACTCAATCATGGCAATATAACAAAAGGGTAATAAAAGAAAGTCATATGGAACAAATGATCATTTGTTGTTAAATTAAGTCATAATGGAGAACTGTAAAAGGGGGGAAATCTTAAGTATGGCATGGATAGACTACAAGAAAGCATTTGACAGCATCCCACATTCCTGGATAAAAGAGTGGTGACAAATGTATAAGATACACCCTACACTAATTTAATCAATTACATTACAGTGACCATGAACCAGTGGCAAACCACTTTGCAGTTAACCTATGATAAATGGCAAATTATTATTCTGGGGATAAAAATCTAAAGGGGGATATTCCCGGGTGCCTCTTTGTCAATGCTGATCTTTTGTCCTGCCCTTAAACAATTACATTGTCTACTTAATTAGGTCATGGCTACAATTTGGCTCCCAGAAAACAATGTGTAAAGAATTATCTTCTTTTTATAGATGATTTAAAACTGCATAGCTCATCAGACGTGGAACTAAAAACACAACTACAAGCGGTCAATACTTTCCCAGATGATATAAGAATGTCATTTGGTTTTGATATATGAGCAAAAGCAATCCTTAAACCAGGAAAACTGCAGCATCAATAAAATATCAGTCTGGGACAGGAATGGGATATAAAAGAACTTGATAAAGACAGAGTGTATACATATTTGGGAATTGATGAAGGATCAACATTAAAACACGAACAAATGTGAATTAAACTTAGTAAAGAATATTTTTGAAGACTAAAATTAATACTGAAAACAGCTTTGACATCTAGCAATAAATTCCAAGCTATAAACCAATTTGCTCCTTCTGTCCTAACTTACAGTTTTGGGATGATTGACTGGCCACAGAAGGTAATGGATCAGTTGGACAGGAAAACAAGAACAATGCGTCATGCTTATCAAATGATTTATAAAAATCAGTGTATACCAAGATTATATATTCCCTGGTCTGAAGGAGGTATGGGCCTCCTCAAAATTGATTACACATATAGATCACAATTGTAATTTGTAGGACTCTATATACACCTCACAAGATGAAAACATAGTGAACGTTTTAAAACATGAGGAGAATAAGTCTAAGATAGCTTCTCTTCTTAGTTTAACAGAAGCATATTGGTGTCAAACAGGAGTGAAAATCAAACCAGAAGTATATAAAAATCAGGCAGGAACTGAATGTGCCAAAGCACAAAAGAAAGAATATAAGGTGAAGGATCAGACAAGAAGGAAAGAAATGTGTAAAATGTGTAAATATAGTTGCAAGTATAGAAAAGGTTTGGAACAACCTCATGTCAATCAGGAGCAAATGTAGGAATAGTTAGAGAAGTGACTTTAAACCAAAAGATAAAAGGTTAGTATTGGTGGCCCAGGATAGTGGGCTACCTACACATTGGTTTTCAAAGTCCATTGAACATGTGGGAGAAACAGACAAATGCAGGTTTTGTAAAACAGAATTGGAAACAGTCACACATATTGTTGCTGGGTGTGATACACTAATAGCAGAAGGACTATATACTGAAAGGTGTAATAATGTGGCAAGACTGTTGCATTCGGGATTGTGCAAACATTATAATATTAAAGTAGCTGATCAGCATTGATAGCATGAACTGCAAAGCATTGTATAAAATGGTGAAGCTTATATCAAGAAAACTGGACATAGTAGTCCATGAAAAGAAGACAAAAGTAGCATTGATCATTGAAATTGCTACACCTAGTGACTACAGTGTCTTAAGTACAGAGAGACACAAAGTTATAAAATACCTAGATTTGCAGGCAGAAATGAGGGCAATGTGGAAGAAGGATACCGAGTCATTTCCAACAGTAGTAGGTGCAATGGGTCTTATAAAAAAGAATTTAAAATCTTGCTTAGATATCTTACCACTACATGTAACTCTGTAAAAATTGCAGAAGGAGTAATTTCTGAGCACATTGTGTGTGCTGCAAAGAGCATTTCTGGCTAACATCAAAGATTGAACTTTAATCATACTTTGATTTAGGAATGGGGTCCATTCCCATCATAGCATTAGAAACCCAAAAGACTTGGAGCAATTAAATTGGCTTAACCATTTGACCTGATGAACATTGCTCTTCCTTAAATGTTGTGAAAGTCTATGGAATAATGGTGAAATATTCATTTATTAACTTTATAACATTATTTATTTATTTATTTACATTTGTTGACCGCGAGTGTCCGACTGGACGTAGGTCCATTTTCAGTAGAGGCCCGGGGAGAAAAGCTCCACACTTAAAATAAACAGACAGTAGCTACATTGGATTACATAGTGATTAACAATTTAACATAGCAATTAATTGCAAACATATTTACAGATGAAGAACATAGTACATCAGTAGACAACTAGAATCTTTATCTGCGAAGTACATAACAAACATTAACAAATGTTACAATAAGAAGTCCCTGCTGTATAATAAGTACTAGGCTTATGAGCATCTGAGCTTGCTGTAATCAAGGTAGTTAGTGGGGTGGAAAGAAAGGTAGTGGCTGGATGGGGTGGGTGATATTAGAGTGGGAGTTGCAAGGGCATAGCCAGCATGTTTTTAGGTGTACTTTTAGTAAAGTTTTGAAGTGGGTGCATGATGGTACAGAGGTAATTGTGGGTGGGAGGGAGTTCCATAATTTGGCTATGGCACAAGAGAATAATGCTTCACCAGCAGAGTTATTGGCTTTAGTGATCTGCAAGTGATTTTTGTTGCTGGATCTTAGTGGTCTGGTGGTGCGATAGGGTTGGAGTAGATTCTGGAGGGATGGGTCATTTAGTGGATAGTTTAGTAGTTTGTGGGCGAGTGAGAGTTGATACCACTGAAGGAGGTGAGGGAGTTCAAGCCAGCCCAGTTCAGCAAGTGAGAGACAGTGGTGACTATGGTAGGATGCCCCTGTGGCGAATTTGGTGATTTTGTTGTAGCAGGTCTCTAGCTTGTTTAGATCGCATTGCCTTAGGTTGGTATATATTGGAGAGGCATAAAGTAGGGTGGAGATAAGGTGGGAATTTGCTATTGAAATCTTTGCTGCTTTGGTGAGAAGTTGCTTATTTCTGTATAATGCTTCTAATTTTATGTGGACTTTTTTATGGTCATGGATATGTGAATGTCAAATTTTAGTTTATTGTCTATTTCCACTCCTAGCAATTTGGTGTGTTCAATTGGGTATATAGTAGTGTTGTCTTTTGCTGTGATGTTAAAGTGAGAGTTGTTTTGAGTATGTTTGGTGGGTTGGAAGATGAGTAGTTTAGTTTTGTTTGGGTTGAGTATTAATTGGGCATTAGATAACCAAGTTTCAACATAGGAAAAGGCTTCCTGTGTGACTTTTTGCAGTTTGGGTAGGGACTGGGCTGAGCAGATGATGGTTGAGTTATCTGCATATTGTATGAGTGTGCCATGTTTGGTGGCAGAGACTAGATTATTGGTGAAAACAGAGAAGAGTAGGGGTCCAAGGATGGATCCTTGAGGAACCCCTATGAAGACAGGTAGTTGTGGAGATATGTCATTCTGCCATACAACAGATTGTTGGCAGTCAGATAACTCTGAAACCAGTTGGTGACTGATTGAGAGAAGGATATGTTATTGAGACAGAGATGAGTTTGTGTGGGACCGTGTCAAATGCTTTAGATAGGTCTAGGAAAGTAGCAGAGGAGAGATAGCCATTGTTTTTATGCTGAAGGATAGTGTTAGTAAAGGAGAGTAAGGCAGTGGTGGTGCTATGGTTTGGTTGGAAATCATGCTGAGTATTGGAATGGAGGTTGTTAATAAGGAGGTAGTCTGAGACCTGAAAATGTATGCATCTCTCTAGTATTTTGGAGAGTGGAGAGAGAATAGCTATGAGGCGGTAATTGGTTATCATTAGCATGTGTCAGCACACTGAGTGTAGCTATCAGAGTTTGCAAAACAAAACAGTAGAAGGTAATTTTGAAAAAAAAGGCCATTAATAGCATTAGTACACAACCATGTGATTCAATACCACACTTCTCCACATACAGCGGTAAACCTACAGCAATAAGACAGAATAAAGATTACAGATCCCCACTCACTGTATTTGCATTTTATATGACTCAGACACATGCCAGCTATGCTGACCTGCATTGGTCTTTCATTCATGAACGTGATTAGAGCAAACTTAGATTTTAAAATAATTTTGCAATTTCTGTAATGTAGAGCTTACTAATGTATGTATTTCTCAGCATTCAAACATACAGAAGGGCACTGTATGATGTTACTAGAAGGTTTGAAATAACAGAGAAATGCATAGTCATCTGAGGTTTATATGCTATAAGCATCAATGAACCACAGACATGCTAGATGAGTAAAAATCTGTACTGTATAAGTTACCAAACAATTAAAGGTTTTTCCATATGTGATCTTCAATATTACATGAATAACCACAAATGCTGTCAAAAATAGGCTACAATGAGACTTGAACCCACATATAGGAGAGCAGTAGCCACTTCATCATATTGTTAATTGGTGCTAACAGATATAACCACTCCTTATAAATAATGAAAGCATATATTATGTAACAGCAGTAATAGTTATATGTGTAAAGTCCATATTAATCAACAGTCCTGCATAACATTCACACTGGCCCAGTATAGCTGTGGGTAACCTCAGAATACATGAATACACTAACTGTAACTTTAATAAGTGGCACATGCATTTCTTTTTTTTTTCCATAATCTTTACTGATTTTTCTTGGTACACCAAACATAGGTAAAACAATCACATACATATAACTGAAAAACTATATTAAAACACAGAAGTATAAATAAGAGAGCTATTTAGATACATCATTATCTCCATAAACTTTATATAATATTATTTACATCAGTGCTATTTACCTAAAATAAAAAAAATGCATTCCTGAATGTGAACCTTAGAATGATGAGTAAAAAAAACAAACAAAAAAGTATAGGCCCTAACAATAAAGAGCTAAACTGTAAAGTAAAAGTTAGTAAGTATGGTGACTCAGGAATCTTATAATAGCTTTATCCTTGCAATAATAGAAGGAAAGGATTATATTAAAATATGATCTAATAGTACGCCCCAAAATTCAATAAAATGTGAATGAGCTTTTTGACTAAAGTTTAAAACTTTATGAGTAGTTAGGAATTTGATTGCCATCTGTTTAAACCCACCCCATATAAGTGATAATATATCTGTTCAATTTAATATAATGTAAACTTTAAATAGGGTAAAAAGAGTAATTAGAATGCGAATTTGAAGCGTAGTCAATCCCAGCTGAGGTATGTGAACAATGGTAAATTCTGATGAAGGAGCAGATTTTTCATATCCCATCTTTTTATCTTTTAGGGAATGCCAAAGTTTTTAGGAATGTTTACAATTCCAGAAAATATGAAGAAGGTATGCTCTTTGTAACTCACACTAAGGGCAAATAGGAGAACGTGAAGAGTTAATTTTATTTTGGATGGTAGGGATATAAGCATCATTAGTGATAATAATTGTAAAAGGGAATGTTTTAGATGTTAAGTGGATAGTTTGTTGTATGTGATTTTTTGAAATTGATGGATTTAAAGTGCTCCAGTATTTGGAAAATAGGATTTCATTTTTGATATGTAAGAGATATAATTAGCTTATATGAGTTTGAAATCATTTTCTTCTTCACTGACAATAATTTCCAAATTAATATACATGTGTCTATGTCTTTATTGCTCATGTTAGGGTTATCTAGAAAATTAGACCACAACTTCCTAATTTGTCTCAATATGATGGTATAACTGTTAGGGAGATTTAGAGATGTTCTCCACTCTATGATGGATTAGTCTCATAAGGGGAAGAAGTCATATATACATTTCTTTTTTAAAAGAGGGCAGTTATTAAGATTAAGCATTAAATTATTCAGTTTTAAGTTTGGGTTAAGATGTAATGGTTGTAAGGATATAAAGGTGCTAGATAGATTCAATGAGTTAAAAAGTTCTCGTAAGTTAATTATACTTTTCTTTATTGAGAAATGTAATTTAAAGCTTTTTAAATTCAAGGTATTAAGGAAGGGTAAAGCTATATGTTTTACGTCACGTGATTTAACATAATTATGATACAATTCTATCCAGAACGTTGACCAGGTGGTCACACTAAAGTCAAAGTCAGCAATTGCTATTAATCTGCTACTACTGATTATATCATAATATAATCTGAAGTCAGAAAGATTTACTTCCCCTTTATCTTTAGGATACATCAGCTTTTAATAAGAAATTCTCACTGATTTGGGGATCATATACATTTTGCTAGAGTAGGTTATACTTTGCTGAAAAATTTGCTTTGCATTATCATCTGAGAGGCCATAAAGATATAGACTATTCTTGGTAAGATATTCAACTTAATGACTGCCACTTTTGCTAAAACAGGAAATTTAAGTTTACTCTATTTGTTAGAGTCTTGTATGGTTTGCCAGATATGTATAATGTTAATTTAGTAGCATGTCTTAGGTTTGTGGTGAAAAAAGACACCTAAATATATTATGGAATGTTTGATTTTGATTTCAGTTGATCTGGGATATACAAAAGAGGGTCTGGTAAATTCAAAGGAAAAATTAAAGATTTGTCAAAGTTTCAATCCTCACCATGGGTGGTGGAATCATAGGAAGATGTTAATAGGTTTTACTATTTCTATTTACCTCAAGTGTTATATTTGTTTTATATGTAACTTATATATCATATCTCTGTTATATAGGGTCCCTGAACCACCCACAACATATTGATCTGGTTAAACCATATTACCATTAGTATTGTCATATAGTTGCTGCATCATTTTATTTCTGGGAAGATATGTGACATGTGTCATCTGTCTCTTTTTATAGCACATCCACTGCCTTGCTGCCACCTTCAGTAGCTCATCCACTGATACTGAGATGGGGATGCAATGTGCCTAACTATGATAGTTTGGCCCTTGGCCCACTGGCCACTGAATTTTGTTAATTGTGTAGCCCAGATTCATGGTGTAGCTGCTGAAATGCAGAATAAAGTGGTTGGAGAGTCTGATGATGAATTTAAGTACACTTGAATGATGAATTTAAGTACACTTTTATCTGCTCTTTTGCATATAGTACTATATTTAATTTATTTACTTGCGTTTTTCACTGAATATTAACTCAACTGAAGTTGTGGCTGTCTCTCTACAGAGTACTTTTTAGAATTTCTGTGTAGCCATTAATAGCAGTGGGGGGTAGTTTCAGCTCATCACTGACATGCTGTCTTGCCTTGTATAAGTGGTACATTTTGAGTTATCACTGCTTAATATCAGAGCTTTGGCCGGATAACATCTGCCTGAAATCAACTGGATGTATAAGTGAATATAAGTACACTTTTGTCTGCTCTTTTGCATATAGTACTGTATTTAATTTATTTATTTGTGTTTTTCACTGAATATTAACTCAACTGAAGTTGTCACTGTCTCTCTAAAGTTAGTTCCCCACCCATCCTCCCTGTTCTTGTTTTGGTGTTAATGTTGGTGGCTTTGAACTTGCCCGCCTCTCTTGTAGATTTGTATTTGGATACTCCTTCTGGGCCCATCTCATTTGCTCACTCAACTGAGTGCAGTGAGATCATATTCTGATTTCAGGCACTTCTACTGTGTACAAAGAGAGCATTTGGGAAGGACAACCCCTGTAACCTCTTAATCCTGCTCTGTTCCCTCCCTCAAAAAAAAAAAAAAAATATATATATATATATATATATATATATATATATATATATATTTTTTTTTATTCAGCTGCTCTTACTGTAACTGTCTCAGTTGTTCTTCTGCATGCTGTTATCTTTTCAGTCGCTCTTACTCTGCACTTATTACTGCTTGTTAGTAGCCTTCTAATTTGCTGCCTTCTGCACTTGTTTTTAGTCATTTGTTAATTTAATTGCATTTATTTGAACTGTATTTGCCGTAGTGTTGCTACACACTCAGGTGTGATGGCCTGCACTACAATTTGAATTGTATTTACTGCTGTTTTAGCTGCTTCTCTGTAACAAAAAAAAAATTCTAAGCTTGTTTCCTGCCTTTTCTGTAACTAGTCAAGTCCAGATACAGATTTGCTGTATCCAGGACTGTTGGTAAGCTTCTGAACCCCCAAGCCTTTCTGTGTTTGTGTTAGAGGGAAGCCTTCTAGCTTATCAGTGGGAGTAAGCACTAGGTAGCCTATCTACCATGGGAAGAGTGAGTTTTGGCCCTGAAATTGTAGTTCATTGGCCATTTGGGCAGTTTTTTCATCTCTTTCTATTTTCTGGTTAAAAGACTTTTTTGTGTTTGGTCCCTGCCATTCCTATAACTAGTTTAGTCCAGGTACAGATTTGCTGTATCCAGGACAGTTGGTAAGCTTCTGAGCCCCCTCATGCCCTTCTGTGTTGCAGGGAAGCCTTCTAGCTTATCAGTGGGAGTGGTAAGCACTAGGTAACCTATCTACCACAGGAGGAGTGGTTTCTGGCCCAGAAATTATAGTTTATTGGCCGTTTGGGAAGGTTTTCCATCTCTTTCAACCTTTTGATTTAAAAGTCTATGTTTGCACTTATTTCCTGCCTTTCCTGTTACTAGTCTAGTCCAGGTAAAGATTTGCTATATCCAGGTCTCTTTGTAAGCTTCTGAGCCCCCAAGCCTTTCTGTGTTGGAAGGAAGCCTTCTAGCTTATCAATGAGAGTGGTAAGCATTAGTTATCCTATCTACCACAAGAGGAGTGGTTCCTGGCCCAGAAATTGCAGCTATTGGCCATTTGTGCAGTTTTTTTCCATCTCTTTCAATGTTCTGGTTTAAAAGCCGCACTTGCGCTTGTTTCCCACCTTTCCTGTAACTAGCCTAGTCCAGATACAGAGTTGCTGTATCCAGGACTGTTGGTAAGCTTCTGAGCCCCGCAAGCCTTTCTGTGTTGTAAAAAAGCCTTCTAGCTTATCAGTGGGAGTGATAAGCACTAGGTAGCCTGTCTACCATGAGAGGAGAGGTTCTTGGCCCAGAAATTGTAGTTTATTGACCATTTGGACAGTTTGTCCATCTCTTTCAACTTTCTGGTTTAAAAGACCACATCTGCCCTTGTTTCCCATCTTTCCTGTAACTAACCTACTGGTAGCACTAGAAAGCCTTAAACTGATACAAGCCTTCTAGCTTAGAAGAGAGACTTTGGAGTGATTGAGTATCAGTTTTCTGTACTTTCTTGCTGTACTTAACTGTTTTCCACCTAAACAGATTTTCAAGTATTTATTGTGATTTAAAAGCTTGTTTTTTTCACATATTGTACTTATTTGACTGCCTGCACTTTTAAAAAGTTTTTTTTTGTTTAAATAATTTGTTTAACTGTTGTAGGCTACACCTAAAGTGTGATAGCCTTTTCTGATCATCTGTAGTCATTTAAAGCTGTTTTAAGTGTATTTTTTACTGTTTTTGCCTTATGTTTTCAAAAAAAAAAAAAAAAAAAAAATCCTTGTTTCCCACCTTTTTGAGCTAGTATAGTCCAGTTTTCAGTATAGTGCTGAATTCAGGGCTGTGATACTAGTTTCTGAGTAGCCCATAACTTACTATGATAGAAGGAAGTTCCTCTGTTCACCTGTGAGAGAGGGGAGCTTTGAGCAACCTATCTGTCCCTGGAGGAGTGGTTCCAGCCCAGAAGTTAGTAGTTTATTGGCCATTTTGGGCTAATTTCTATCTCTTTCATTTCCCTACTATAAAAACCACATTTGCATAGTTTTGTGCACAGGGCAGTGCCGGTTAGCTATGGTTAAATTATTCCTGGCTCCACTAAGTCTCCTCTTCAGTTTTTCCCTTGAAACTAGTCTAACTCTCAACCTAAGCACTCAAAAAGCATCTTACAGACCAGCACTTGCTCAGACCTAATAGCAAGCACTAATATACCCTGACACTGATTGCCCAGCAGGGCACGGCTCTTTATTCACCCCTCACCAACCAAGCAACTAAGCAGCTCACCCTACTATTCAGGCATGACCAAAGGGCAACTCCAGGTGCACTGTCCAGTCCAGCTGGTGAATCTGGGTATCCTGAGGCAATGTTCCAACTGCCTCATGGACACAGACAACCTTCTCCTCCTACCACAAAACACTAGCATATGTGAGAGATGCAATTATACAGCCAAACTGGAAGCTAAGCTGTCTCCACCCAAGACTGGTACATACAGTCAAGAGGAGAAGGTTAACACTTGCACCACACCTCCAGCCACACACAGACCTACTAAAACAGCACTGACAAAAAATACACATAAATACACAAAATCATACTTGGAGGCTCTAAATAAAAACCTGCAAAAGCATCAGAGACCTCCAAAGCTGACACCCAAACAACCTGCACTTCCTGTCACAAACCAGACAACACATAAAACACAAAATCAGTGTGCCGCACAATCACAGCCCTTAAGGCGAAATAACATACCTAACACACTAGTAATAGGTGACTCTATAGTCAGGCACACTGACGTCCCACTCACTAGGCTGGACAAGCAGAAGGTTACTGTTAGCTGCCTGTCAGGAGCCAGAATCCACCACATAACACAAGCACTCAGGTCACTCCAGAACAAGTACAAATATGACTCTGTCATTGTTCATGTTGGTGTGAATGACCTGAGACGTACCTCCCTGGACTACATGAAAAGAGACATGGAAGAGCTCTCTAATCATGCAGCCCAGGCTGGTATGACTCTGACCCTGAGTAGCATCCTGCTCTCACCAAGAATGATACCTCAGTATAAAATAAAAAATGATCAATTTCAACAATTGGCTAAGCTTCTGGTGTCATTCAAAGGGGATCCAGTGTCTGTCAGCCTGGGACGACATGCTCGACAAGCCGCATTGCTTTGCAAGAGATGGCTTCCACCTGTCACCCCAAGGCTTTCAAATACTGGCCAAGGCTCTTGCTGCCCCCATAGTGCCTTTTTTAGGCAAGGCTCAAAAATCAAACCCACCTCCGTAAACAGCACAATTAAAAAACTGAGGGTTATGCTACTCAACTTCAGGAGTTTAAATCTCAAAATGCACGTGCTCAAAGCACTCCTAAGTATGGAGAACGTTGATATCTATGCAGTAACTGACACCTGGTTCAAGGCTCCAGAGAGCACCGGGCTACAACTCATACCACACGTTTCGGACACAGAACATGGACTGAAACACAAAAGGAGGGGGTGTATCCATATTCATCAAGATTAGCTACACCCCCAGCGTAGTGGTGCAGCATGATACCTCTGAGATCATCCATGTTTAACTAATATCGGGCACATCTGCAGTGCAAATTGTGGCCTGCTACAGATCACCCTCCATGACCCAGGACCACCACTCCGCCTTTCTGGAGACACTAGAAAACATGAAGGTCCTACCAAACACCCTGATATTGGGTGATTTCAATTACCCTACTATTCATTGGGAAAATTACTCAAGTACAAATTCCCAGGCCCAGTGCTTCCTGGAATTCATCAACTCAAACACCCTGGATCAGCTGGTAAACTCCCCTACCAGAAGTGAAAACATATTGGACCTGGTCATCACCAACATGGGCGACAGGTGTTCCACACTGGAGGTCAACCCTTGACTGGTTAGATCAGACCATAAACTAATCACTCTGGATGTCCACACCCCACCACCACCCCCAACTAAGGAAACCACAGTAAAAAACTTTACTAAAGCAAACTTCACCTTACTTAAGGCAGAAGTGGTAAGTCTCACAGCCCCCACGCTAAAGGATAACGCTGCCCAAGATGCAGAAACCTTTACAAATGCACTCTATGAGCTCCTACAAGGATGCATGGATCATGCCATCCGTAGCAAAATCAAGACTTACTCCTCTAAGAGAAGGAAACCAGTTTGGTGGACCCCTGCAATAAACAGGCTATACAATAGAAGGAAGAAACTAGTTCAGAAAAAAAGCAAATCCCAAGAAGGAAAGACATCCCTGATCAGTATCAGTAAGAAACTAAGGTCCCTCATGAAATCATCCAAGGCTAACTTCGAATGAAAAATAGCCATGGATTCAAAAGATAACCACAAAGCCTTCTTTAGCTATGTTAAAAATCTAAGTAGCAACTCGCAGATATGCACTGAACTAGTGCAAAATAGCACAAAATATACTGAACCTACTGATATTGCCAACATCCTGGCAGATAGATTCAGTGCAAACTTCACCCCCCTCTCACCCACAAAAGGGCCCACAACAATACCAGAAAAGAGTAGTGTCCCAAAAATCACAGATGCAATGGTGAAAACAGTCCTTTCAAAAGCCAAAAACAGTGTCAATGGGACCAGATGGTGTCCCAGGCTGCGTCTTGCATGAACTACAGAACAAACTAACCCTTCAACTAAACATGCTGTTCAAAGTCAGCCTCTTCACAGGCTACATGCCCATAGAATGGCGCACAGTAATGGTTATTCTTCTCCACAAAGGAGGGGCCACAACTGACCCTGGTAACTATCGCTCCATAAGCCTGACTAGCCTGGTCTGCAAGGCTATGGAGCGCATCATCATGGAACTCATTAACAATGACATTGTGAACCTCCAAACACTTTACCCAACCCAGTTTGGTTTTGTTAAGGACAGATCCTGCCTACTAAACCTGGTTGACTTCTTCGGGACTGACTGTCTGCCAAAGACCATAGACAAAGAAAAGTTGGTTCACACAGCCTACCTTGACCTCACCAAGGATTTCGACACCATTCCCCACTCGGGTATCACAGAAAAAGTCACCAGCCACATAAACTCCTACGTCACAAGATGGGAAGCCAACTGGCTTACACACAGAACTCACACGGTAAGAATAGTGGGCTCTAGGTCCGACACTAAACCAGTCACAAGTAGTGTCCCGCAAGGCTCGGTCCTGGGACCCCTACTGTTCGGCATATACTTCTCAGAAGTACAGGCAAACACAGGAGGACTATGGCTAACCAAGTTCGTTGATGACTGCAAACTGCAAGCCATAACTGACTCACTGGCTGACATAGACATCCTCCAAAAGTGCCTTACTGAGATGGACACCTGGTGTCAAAGTCATGGCCTCAAGATAAATGCCAAAAAATGCATAGTCATCCCATTTGGGAAAAACAAAACACCCATGAATTACTACATAGGTGGCAGCCCCCTTAATACAGAAGAGGTAATAAGAGATCTGGGGACTCAGGTAGATAGTAATCTCTCCTTTGACAATCATACTGCCAAAGTAGTTAGGAAATCCTTCTATGTGTCCCATCTAATTACTAAAGGGTTCGCATCTAGAAATAAAGAGGTTATAGTGCCCCTCTACTCATCACTCATTAGACCCATCATAGAGTACAATGCCCCATTTGGGATGTACTTCACAAGACACTTCCAACAGCTGGAAAGACCACAAAAGTACCTCACCAAGAGGATTACTGACCTCAAACATATGTCCTATGTAGCCCGACTGAAAAAAGTCCGGCTGTACTCAGTGGCATACCGCTTACTCAGAGATGATCTCTGCCTGACTTACAAAGCCATGTCTAACTCAGAATTGATGAACATGCCCCACCTAAAGAAATCCAAGTCACTGCGAGCCACATGCTCTAATGAGCTAAACCTTGCCACAACAATAAATAGAACACGCTGGAGGGATAGATTCCTGTCACAGAGACTCCCCAAGCTTTGGAAGAAAATTTCAAATTACATCAGGCAGAGCCCCTCGTTAACACTCTTCAAGAGACACCTTGATGAGTGGATGGGTAACAGAAAATACACCCCTGGGATAACTTCATTGGCTCTGCTTGATAGAAAATCAGTTAACTAATCAATGGGATGGCGAAAGCCGACACACTCTGGCTAGGCTTATAAATGCCCTTGAGCATATAGCCTAGTACCTACCTATGAACCTATGATGGGACATCAGATGATGAATATAATGATGACCATGATCTACATGTAGAATATTGTAATGATGGTGATTCTTCCCATGACAGACCAATACTTACCATTGAATGCACATCAGAGGTGTCTGCTTACTATTACAGGCACATGAACTTTCACAGTGATGTCATGGCTCTGACCTGTGTGCACTTGCCCATGCCTCTGATTGATTAACACACCAAACAAATGTGTTAAAAAAAAGTCAAGAACACAGACTTGGAAAGGTCATGACAGCATTGGCTATGCACCATGAGATTCTGGTAACTGATGCATGCTCTGTTGAAGGCCTTGTTATAGTGGTGCTAGTGCAATGCCATAATACTAACCAGGTGTTACGTGCCCTAACTGTACTGAGCAGATTACCTCCAGTGAGGAGAGGAAGACCCCATTCATTATACCCACACATTAACCTCAAATATCAGTATCTGTGCTGCAATGTGCAAGCAAATCCGCTGTTGGTCACTCAACTGTAACCCAGCAGTTCATCCAGATATTTTAGACTTGCTCCTACTGACACTGTGTCTCAAATTTCTACCGTCAACACATCTAGCTCCTTGGTACAGCACCAAGGGCTGAGAATTTCTGCAGCTACTGGTTGCATGTCCAGCTCCTTGGTATAGCACCAAGGGCTGAAGATTTCTTCAGCTGCTGGTTGCACACCCAGCTCCTTGGTACAGCACCAAGGGCTGAGGATTTCTGCAGCTGCTGGTTGCACATCCAGCTCCTTGGAACAGTAGCAATGGCAGAGGATTTCTGCAGCTGCAGGTTGCACATCCAGCTTCTTTGTACAGCACAAAGGGCCAAAGATTTCTGCAGCTGCTGGTTGTGCTTATTGCTTTGGATTTAGTTTGTTATTAACTGCTTGAAATACTGAGCTGCTTTTATGGTTTTTATTTCTAATGAAGTATTTTGCATAACAAGGAAAGGAGAGCTCAATAAATGTTATAATAACAGCACTTTACTGGTCAGTTTTAGTTATTTATTTATTTATTTATTTATTTATTTATTTATTTATAAGATTGTGCATAGTCTAGTGTGCTGATCCCTGTATGAACTGTTTTAGTCTTGACCCAGACAAAATATCTCAAACAAAACTCAAATGGAGATACAGAAAAATGGTGTAAAAAGGTACACGATAAAATAAAATTATACTGCTATGTTTTAAAAAGCACATTTTAGAACTGAGACTGACACATTCCATCAGTTTATGCAAGTCTGCATCAGTATGCATCACTACAGGACCAACAGGAAATTTTGACAGTTTCAAGGCTGCTATTTATGTGCCATGTACACCTGACTTTGTTTAGAGATTAGATTTACATAATTATTTAATTGGTGTCTATTACAGAAGAAAATCAAGGAAAGAACGGAACATTAAAATGCCATTTTTATCAGGATTCACATTAAGCGTGACAGCTTCATTGGACATTTTCCATCCTGCTAATGCTTAATTAATCTGTTCTTCCTTCTTCTCACAGACTGAAGAGTAATATGAAGAAGTTAACTTTGGTGTTTCTGCAGCTGGTCAGCTTTTAGTCATCACTATGTAGATGTGTGGTTACTGTCGCTAGTAATTGATATACTTCATTGTCACATATGTCTGTGTGAAGGATTACAATGACCTTTATCTTTTATTAATTCTTGATGGTTTAAAATAGTATTTCTCAAGAAGTAAGGTCAGCCTTCTTGGGAAGGCATGAACCAATTTCAAAGGTGTCCCAGTCATATCTGCAAAGCTATACTAAGATCTTTAAACTTATTTACAATTAGGAAAAATGAAGACAGATATCTATGCATGCAAAATACTAGTATGAGAATAATATACTCAACAAAAATTATTTCAAGTGTGTGTGTGTGTGTGTGTGTGTGTGTGTGTGTGTGTGTGTGTGCGCGTGTGTTTGTATGTCAAAATTTGTGTGCATGTATATGTGAGTTTCTGTGCATGTGTGGTACAATTAGGTTATTTGTTGTTCTTTTTTATGAAGGAGGTGGACCCAAATACTTTTATTATAGCTGATGAAAGGACTTTTCCACAGTTTTAGACATTGCTATTTTGATTCTCCTTGAGAAACTCTATTTTTAATAAATGACATCAATTTATTATCCATCTTACCCACAAAAAAATATTAACTTTTGTATTTTCCACCTAAATTAGTATAGCCAGTAGATGTAGCATAGTCCAGATACAAGTTTGCTGCCTCTGGGCCTGTTTGTAGTGGCTGTTGTATTCTGTACATATCTTCCAAGCCATATTTGATTGGATGGGGCTCTTCTGCACCCTTATGAGAGAAGTATGCTGATTGGAACCTGTCTGGTGAAGGGTGATTGGTCTAGGGCTTGGAGTAAGCACCGTGACTGGTATAGAGGTTGGAGTAAGCACCCCCATTGGTTCTTTTGATTTTTTTTAAAGTTTTTAAAAGTTTTTAGCTTTTGGTATTTACTCCCTGTGTTTGAGACAGTTTCTGCTTGTTTGAACTGAACTAAACTGAGGTGGACTACCAGCCACAACTCTGAGATAAGATACCAATTGACCAGAAGCTTCTGAACTTCACAAAAAAAAAAAACACAAGTTGCCTGTTTTTTGCTCAATTATGCTATTTACTGCACTTTTTATTACATTCTGCTTATTTAACACTGTATGTTAATACTGTAAACTAAACTACACTGTTTGCACTGCATTTGTCTATCTTAGTGACTGTTAAATTGTATTTTATTGCTGTTAGTTCTGTTGCAAATCTTTTTTTGCTATTTTCACTGTTTGCAAAGTAACCGGTGGTACTTTTCACTGTTAGCAAATAATCTGTTCTGTTTCTTCTGTCTTCCTGTTACACAATGTTTAAAACATTCGTTAGTGTCTCCTTGCTGTTTTTTTTTCTGTTGATTAAAACATTTTTAGTGTCTCACTGCTGTTTTTCTGCTGTTTAATTTTTATTAGTGTTTCCAGCCTAGATTAGTGTAAATAGTAGCTGTAGCATAGTCCAGATACAGGTTTGCCACAACTGTTTGTAGTGGCTGTTGCATTCTGAGCACTTTTTCCAAGCCATCTTTGATTGGAAGGAGCCCTTCTGCACCATTGTCAGAGAAGTGTGTTGATTGGAACCTGTCTGGTGAAGAATGTTTGGTCTAGACCTTGAAGTAAGCACCAGCATTGGTTCTTTGGAGTATTTTTAATTTTTTTTTTAAGTTTTTAGCTTCTGGTATTTAAGCCCTGGATTTGAGCGGGTTTCTGTTTGTTTGCATGTTGTGCAGCAGCATGCACTGCTGCACAATTGTGCACCATAGCTGGACAGATAATTTTAACAATTTTTCCCTTAGATGCAGCTGTAGTTCATTAGTTTAGTTCTCATCTTTAGTACATCTTTTGTCTAAAAAGTATTGCTAGTGAGTTGTGATCTACTAAACCATCAGCCCAAAATCCCATTAGAAATATCCATCTACAGAGCACCTCCTAGATCAGTCCTGAAAGCACCCCCTTTGTGATAACAGTTCTTCAAATGTAGGATTATGGAGAGTTGGACTACCCTTGTTTCTCTTGCCAGTCTTGTTGACTTGGGATTCCTGAGGCAGTGTAGCAACTGGATCATGTACACTGACAACCCTCTAAAAATAACTCACCCTAGTATAGAGTACAAGAGATGTATCTACACCAAGAATCTTAAATCCCTGCTCTCTCACACTAAAAACAGTAACACTGAAGAGGTTAACTCAACCACTATTACTCATGCACATAGTAGCACTATTCATATGTATAGTACTCATCCAATACATAAATCAGCATAGACAGAGATTCTCTCATAAAACTTACTGAAACACTAGAGACCTTCAAAACAAAAGATGGCTACAACTAACACAGTTACCACAGCACCCAAGACACATAGCAACACTAGTCTCTCACCTTCCAAGTCCTTAAGGTGTAACACATAAAAAAACAAATGTTATTGTCAATGGAGACTCCATAGTGAGACACAGTAATGTCTCACTCACCAGGTTAGATAAGGAGAAAGTTGCAGTCAGCTGCCTGTCCAGTGCTAGGATTCATCAGATCCTGCATGCACTCAGGTCTCAGGACAGCAAGTACCATTATGACTGTTATAGTTCATGTTGGAGTGAATGACCTGAGCCATACCTCACTGGACTATATGAAGAGAGACATGATTGACCTCTCTGAGTATGTATCCCAGACAGGTATGTCCCTAGCCTTGAGCAGCATGTTACCTTCACCTAGAATGATGCCACAGTGTAAACAAAAAATGACTGATTTCAATAATTGGCTTAGTTTTTGGTGTCATTCAAAGGGGATCCAGTTTATGTCAGCCTGGCATGACATATTTGACAAACGTTGCTGCTTTTCCAGAGACAGTTTGCACCTGGCACCACTAGGCTTTCTGTTGCTGGCAAAGCCCCCCCCCCCCTCCCAGTGACTTTTTTAAGCAAGGTCTCAAAAACAAAATTGGCAACATTAAAATTGCCAACCACAACAAAATAAGGATTATGCTGCTAAATGCTCGGAGCTTAAACCAAAAACTGTACACCTTGGAAGCACTTTTATCACTGGAGAATGTAGATGTCTGAGCATTCACAGAAACCTGGTTCAAGATGTCAGAGAGTACCCCAGCCTTGCAAGGCTACAACTCCTTCCACACCTGCAGACCACAAAATGAATGTGTGAGAACCAAAGCTGTCAGTGTTTCTATCTAAATTAGAGATAAATTCAGCTCCTGACTAGTTAGACTGGACAACTCCTTGGAGGTATTCTATGTTAAGAATACTGTGGGTAAGACCCTCATTTAAGTCATAGCTAGTTATAGATCCCCCTCCATGGATTATGAGGCACATGAGGCCTACTTGACCAAACTGGAATTATCCAAAATATTGCCAAACACTGTCTGACCAAAATGTCAAATCTTCTAAGGGTAGCTTTGAGAAATACTTAGCAATCACAGCCAAGGGTAATTATAAGGCATTTTACAGCTACGCGCATAGCTTAATAGGTAAGACCCACGTATATGCCAAACTAGTGACTAATGGTATCACACAAACTGACCCACAGAGATAGCAAACCTGGTAGCAGACAGATTTGGGGAAATTTTCACTCCCTTAACCCCTCCAAACATATCAAAAACCTTGGCCCCAAATTTTCCCCCACCCTATATATCCAAAGAGTAGGTCATTAAAGCCTTGTCTAAGGAAAAAACACACAACCTGTATGGGACCATAGGGCATCCTAGACTCAATTCTAAACAAATTAAAACAGGAACTAGAATCAACTTTAAGTATCCCTATTCACTCACAGACTAACCACTGGCTTTGTTCTTGTGGAATGGAGTACAGCAGCAGTTTTCCCCTCTACAAAGGTGGCTTAGCAACAGACCCAGGGAATTATAGCCCATAAGTCTGACCAGCTTCATCTATAAAGCAATGGAATGTATCATCATGGACCTCATAAATAAAGACATAGGCAACCTCAAAACTCTGGATCTGACCTAATTTGGCTTTGTCAAGGGTAGATCTTTCCTGTTAAACCTGGTGGATTTCTTCAAAAAATGTGATCAGGACCATTGACAAGGGCAAATCTGTGCACAGAGCATACCTCAACTTACTGATAAACTTAGCAAACTGAATGTAAACACCTTTGTTGTAAGATGGATTGCCAACTGGCTCACAAACTGGTCATACACTGTCAAAGTGGGTGACTCCACATCATCCAGCAGATCTGTCATTAGTGGGGTACCACAAGGGTCAGTGCTGGGCCTCCTACTATTTGGTGTAGACTTCTCAGAAGTTCAGGCCAAAACTAAGGGGCTGGGGCTGACCAAGTTTGTGGATGACTGCAAACTGGCTGCAATTATTGAATCCCCAAATTATGTCAGTATACTTCAGGAGAGTTTTATGCACAACAAATGACCAGTATCTTAGTCAGAGTCTCAAACTGAATATAAAGAAAAGCATCATCCTTCCCGTTGGTAAAAACAATGTCCCTTCACACTATCAAATTAACAACAATACCTTATTTATTTATGAAGTGGTAAGTGATTTGGGATCACAAGTAGAGTCTGACCATAACTTTGACCATCATGTGCGTACTATAGTAAGGAAGGCTTTCTGTGTAGTAAACTTGCTTTACAAAGGCATCACCTCTAGAGCATAGGAGGTTATAATTCCTCTATACCTGTCACTAATTAGGCCCATAATTGAGTATAATGCCCCTTTCGACATGTACTGTACAAAGCACCTGCAGCAATTGGAGAGATCTCAGAGGTTTCTAACTAAGAAGATCAAGGGACACCAGTATGTGCCTTACACAGACTGACTAAAGTCCCTGTCACTATACTGAGTATCATATAGACTTTTTAGGGGAGACATATGCCTGGCTTACACAGCAATCTCTGACCCAAACCTAATGAATTTGCTAGACATCTGTAAATCAAATGGTACTAGAGCTACCAATTCCAAGCACCTAAATATGGGATCCAACTTGAATAGGATGTGCTGGAAGGACATATTTGTCTCCCAGTGACTGATGCATCTTTGGAATAGACTGCCAATTCATGTGAAGCAGAGCACCTCTATGACACTGTTCAAAAGGAACCTGGACAAGTGGATGGGGCACTGTAAATTCTTAACAGGGATAGCACCTAGAATCCTCCTGGACATGGGCTGTCATTAATAAATACAATCCAGGGTATTAACTAGAGTATATATGGTATTACATTGGGATGAAAACAAATAGGCTTGAAATTACATCTGGGTCGAAAGCCTAGTAACCTCCTATAATGCTATGATCCAATAACCTCATGATATCTACAACATGTTATTTGCAGAGTTTTTTTATCATAGCTAGATGCTGAAAATGATAGATACCAATGATAGACACTAGACACTAGGCTTACAATATCTGCATGTTCCTTTCAGTAAGCTGCAAGATCAGTTACACACAGACATTTTTAATGTTCACCTGGAATTTGTTACCTACCTTGTATACACATTTTTTTCTACATACTGCAATATGTTTTAGGGATTTCTCAACGTGTAAAATCACCCATTTTTTATAGACATTTTGAACAAAGTTTGACTACCTGACTAGGAAAATATCATTCACATAAATGTTATGGGCTTTACCTCACATGTGCAAGGTATAGAGTTTGACCTTTGTTTTTTTTTGGCTAGGCTTGTAATAATCTGCACACTGATATCCTAGTATTGACCTATGATAGACCCTCCTCACTATCTTTAAGTTCCCCTTTTCTTTCCTGTGTCTTATATACTGAATGTAAAGTAACTTCATATAAACTACCTTTACTGTTTAATTTAACATGTGTTACCCTAACAGGAAGCATACTAAGATTATAAGTGTGGTTCATAATCTTAAGAATAAGCTAAAGAACCAGTGTTGAAGTTACATACACTTCATTGCATAACTCTCATAGTTCTTCAGTCTAGCCTTCAAGAGAATAATGGTGGGTCTTTGACACTAAGAGAATTATGTAATAAAGTGCATAATGTTATAACAGTGTGACTCTAACATTTGAATGACATCAAAGCATAACATCATTGGTCCTTTTTTATTGACAGTCATTTTGTGTTTTACACATAGCCTGCAATAACTTTGGAGCGTAACCATACTTAGTCATGAAAACCTGATTTGCATAATGATTATTTTGCCCTCTAAGGTATACAATTTGTAATGGAACCTCTTGTTCAGAATGTAAAGTATTCATATGACGTAAGTACATGCTGAATATGTCAGTATGTTTGCTAACAACACTGGAGTATCATTATTATTATTATTATTTTTTTTTTTTCTAAGTAAAATAATTCCTACCTGTAAACTACCAAATTAAGTTTGAGATAAGGCACAGTTTTTAGGCATGGCTGCAATGAAGAAAGTCATGGAACTTACATCATGGTGCAACAGTGTTTCCTTAAGGTTTTCTTATCTAATGAATCTTTGATAAAAACTTCACTAATTCAAACAATATACATATATTGCTTTTACAGGTATCACAAGTACCACTACACTTGCCTCCAGTTCCAAGGCTATAGTGTAAAATATTTTTCTTAACAAAATATTAATCATTTTATCATCAGTGGTACAATAGGTAGCATACTCACTTTAGAAGCACACGGCTGTAGGTACTATCCCCATAACAGATAAAGGGAATGCTGATACAGTGGTGCTGCATAAGGGTGGTGGGGTGCTACAATCCTGCATGTGTTGCCCTTCAGGTGACATGTTAAGCTGAGGCTCTATCTGCTTGAGTTGATGATAGCTCAGGTGGATTCACAAGATCCTACAGCACCTATTGAAAAGAGTAGGGCTCCTTCATTTATACACAAAAATAACTCTTACTTATAAAATATTTACATATTTACAAATATATAGATATATAAATCTGTTTACACATTTATACTAAATTTTCATTCCTATTAGAGCCCCACTTCTTTTCCATAACCACCATCTGATTTTACTTAATATTCTTGCTATTGTCCAAGGCCACGAATACAGCTTTCATGGGACCCGATAATATCCCTGGCTGAGTTCTACATAAACTACAGAGAACTGGCACCACAAACTTGTGCCCTGTTGAGTCACATCCTCACCTCAGGCTTTGTCCCTACTGAATGGCACACTGCTACAGTCATTCATCTCCATAAAGGGGGAGTGACTACAGACCCTGGGAATTACCACCCCATTAGCCTGATGAGTCTTATATGTAAAGCTATCGAGCGAATCATCATGGACCTGATTAACAAAGATATAGGAAATCTCCAAATTCTAGACCCACGCAATTTGGCTTTGTGAAAGGGAGATCATGCCTGCTCAACCTGGTTGACTTCTTTGGGTCAGTCACCAGGGCTGTGGATGAAGGTATGGCAGTGCATACAGCCTACCTCGATCTGGTCAAGGCCATTGATACCATTCCTCATTAGGGTATTATTGATAAACTCAACAAAGTAGGCATCAACCCCTATATCACTAGGTGGGTTGCAAATTGGCTCACAGATAGAACACACAGTGTGAAAGTAGCCGACCCTTTACAAGTGGAGTCCCACAGGGATCAGTCCTGGGTCCTCTCCTGTTCGGCATCTACTTCTGAAAAGTCCAGGCCAACACAAAGGGACTCTGACTGACCAAGTTTGTAGATGACTGCATGCTGGGAGCCATTATTAACTCCCCAAGTGATGCAGACATCCTACAGAAAGGCCTCACTGAGACCAGTGACTGGTGTCGAAACCACGGCCTTCAGCTTAATGCCAAAAATGTGTCATCATCCCCTTTGGTAAAAACTCACTTCCCAATAATTACCACATTGATGGGACCCCACTGAACACTGAAAGTGTTATAAGAGATCTGGCGATGCAGGTTGACAGAAACCTCTCCTTCAAGCACCACATTACCACTGTGGTCCAACGGTCCTTCTATGTGGCACATCTCCTTACCAAGGGTTTTGCATCCAGGAAGAAAGAGGTCATTGTCTCTTGCTACTTTTCTCTCATTAGACCAGTCATCAAGTATAATGCCCCATTTAGCATGTACCTCACTAGACACCTGCAACAGCTGGACAGGCCACAGAAGTACCCCAGAAAGAGGATCCTAGGCATTAAACACATGTCCTACATGGACAGACTCAAACGACTCCAGCTATTCTCTGTCTCATATTGCCTACTTAGAGGCAATCTCTGCTTGACTTACAAAGCCATGTCTGACCCAGCTCTTTTAGAAATGCTACATCTAAAGAAATGCCAATCCAGCCACACCACACCCTCCAGAGACCTCAACCTCATTAACACACTCAACAGAACATGCTGGAGGGACAGGTTCCTAACCCAGAGACTGCCCAAGCTCTGGAATAGACTTCCCATACATGTCAAGCAGAGCATCTCATTGTCCCTCTTCAAGAGAAATCTTATGAGTGGATGGGTAATAGAAAATTCACCCTGGGGATCATTCCAGTGGCTCTACTTGATAGAGGCACTGGGAACTAATGTTGGGTGGCACGATGGCAGGGCAGGGCACTTCTATGGGCTAGACTCCAGGGCCATTAGCTTAGTACATACCTGTGAACCTATGAACCTAAAACCTATTTACCATTAAACATACTGTAATTTAATTTATTTTTTCATTCCATATAACACATATAACAAAATAATTTTATATATATTCTTTTAAACATATTTTTATTTTATTATTATTATTTTTATTTCCAGTTTGATTACGGGGGAAGTACACTGGGCCAAAATGAACCATTTTCAGTGGAAGCCTGGGGATAAAAGCTCCAAGATACATTATACAGTTCAGATACAAATGGTACAAAATTATAAAAGATACATTATATAGAACAGTTACAAATAAACACCTTGAATATCACGCATAGTTAACAAAATTCATTGTGGTTGAAGTTAAGGGTTATACAGTTTAATTTCAGCAAAACTCTTATGTATTAGGTGTGGAAACAGTTTACATACAAACATTTAAGTAAAATGTGGATACACTTTACATGCACACATATAAAATGCTATTTGCAATATTTACAAAGTTGTATCATTTACTTCTATTCTTATAATATCCACATATAATCATATCCATGTTTATTTTATCCACTTCTTTTAGATCTTTGAAAAAATGTTCTTTACTTAGTTTTCCCCATAACATTTTACTGTTTTACATTTCAACAACACGTTTAATAGTTTCTTCTTCTTCTTGATGATGTAAACATAATAGTCTATCACTTTTCTTTTCATATGGCATATTCACTTTTACTGGCAATTTTTCTGTTACCAATCTCCACAAAAATTTCCCATTCTACTTCCTGATTACACATTTGCTTCTTATTTTTTATAGCTTTAGTGTTTTCACCTGTTAGATTTTCCCATGGTTTTACATAGTAATGTTTTATCATTGTACCATGCTTTTATATCTTTTTCTCTGTCATCAGTTTTTATTTTCCACAAAAATATTTTTTCTTAGTAACATTTTATTTCTACATTTATGCACACTTTTTCTCTTTTGCTCTTTTTTACTGCCACTCTCTCATCTTTTTCATTTATCCACTTTAACATTTTGTACAAATTTAATGAACTATCATATACCACTGGGTTAATTAACCCTAAACCTCCTTCTACTTTATTTACATACAAAACTCTTCTTTTTACTGATTTAATCTTGAACACCATATAAATGAAAAACTTATCTGCAATAATTCATTTTCAAATACTGTTGGCAACATAGATATACTTGCTAAGCATACTATTTTTACCATTAACACTGAATTAATCATAAGCCTTTTTTTTCCTGAATGATAATGTATATGTTCTCCAGAAAAGGCATGCTTGTTTTATTTCTTCTATTTTTTTTTTCACATTGAATTCTAGTTCCATCTTTATTTCTGGATTTTAAACCTAACACAGACATTCCATTCATTGTAAAATATATATCCCGTATCTTTATTACTTTACCTAAACCTATATATGTCTCTTTATTTAAAACCATACCTATCACCTCTAGACACTTATTTGTGCAAATCATTGCTTGTTTTGTCCAAAATTGTTTTTGCTATTATTATGTCATATGCATATATTGACAGAAGTGGAATTCTTAATCCTTCAGGTGTTATATACTCTATCTCCTTCATTTTGTAATTTATTTCACATACAATCATATTCATAACTAATGCAAAAAGTATATAACTTACTGGGCATCCCTGTCTTACACCATTCTTCATAGCTACCTCTTGGCTTAACCAGCCATTTACAAACATATTTTTATTTTATTGTTAATATATGCTGACATACATAATTTTCTAACTTTCTCATTTATGTCATATTCTTTCATTATTACCCATAAGATTTCATATTGAATTTGGTAAAATGCTTTATTAAGATCTCGTATCATGATTTTTCTTCTTTTCTATTCATAATGTTAACCACAATTTCTTTAACTACCATTAATAATTCTTGATAACCCTTCCTCTTTGTACTATATATACTATCTTCCATAGCATTTTCCATTTAGGTTTCAAATGTATTTTGTATTATTTTCATAAAGATCTTATAATCACAATTATTCAGCACTATCAGTCTCCAGTTTTTAATTTCCTTCTAGCTTCCTTCTTTCATATGAATTTAAGTATTTCACTACATAATTCTTTGTACATAAAACCTTTATTTAACTATTCATTCAAAATCATTTTTTTTTTGCCAATCTCTTAAATTCTTCTACATTTCATAGACTATTCCTTCTGGTCCTGCAGCAGAATTTATATTTCCTTGCCCTAATATTTTATCTAGTTTATTTAAAGAAATCCACTTTTCCAACTATTTATTCTCTTTTTCTGTTGACTTTTTTACTGTCTATGTTTTTTACTACATTTTTTCTGTAAACTTTTTGTTCATATTGTACTGCACTATTTATAATCTTTTGCTGAGTTCTTTCTATTTCTCCTATTACATTTTTATTGCTCTCACTACACTACCATCTTTTTTTACCAATCAGCTTAAATAACTCTATTTGTCTTCTCTTTTTCTTTGTAAAAATACCTTTGCTTATATAATGATTCTTGTATTTTTTCTTGATTTCTTTCTTATATTTTCCTTTGTCAAAGTACTTTCTGTCATTATGTCCAAAATCTTCCAATACATTGTTATAGGTTATTTTATATGTTTCTTTCTCTACTTTTCTTGCATCTTATTGCCACTGTAAAATATATATATATATTTTGCCTTAAATATCATCCACCATTCAGACCAATTTGTATAAAATGTCAATGAACAATAAAATAGGCTCAGTGACAACCTCTGGCAGTCAATAGTAGTTACAATATAGATGTCTATTCAGACCGAGTAATATCCACTCTATAACTCAAAAAGGAATCGCAAAAACTTCAAGTAAAAACCCTTTATTCGAAGATGAAAAACAGGTAAGCGCTTTCACCAAAATGGCTTCTTCAGACCTCAAAGATACAATTTGAGTGAATGTACTTCACTATTTGTAGGTGAATAAATTATTCAATCATGACATCACAACTGATAAATAGGCAAAGGAGATTAATTAGTTAATAAATGAATCCACATACTCCTCAACCTTAAACCATCTGTACCACAAGTATCCCATAGGAATGCATAAAAAATATAAATATGACAGCAAAAATACATTGTTTAAGTACAGAATACAATTAAATATATAATTCACATATATCAAAAAACATGATCAATAAATGACATATATAAAATATATTATTAAAAGTAAATCATTAAAAATAAATACATATATATAATATGTATTACTTAAACATGTATTTAAAAATGTACAGAGTTTACTTAAAAACTAGCCTCTTATTTTTAAGAGCTGGTTTAATAGGGATTTTCTCATTTAAACCAGGGTATAAACGGGCTTGAAATCTGATGATCTAATTTGTTTCATTCCTCTCTGTAAAATTCCTAACATCACCACCTCTTAAACTAGGTATATTAATATAAATAACCATAAATTTAAAAGAATGTGTGTCATCAGTGGCTATGATATGTTTTGACAGTGCATTTGTGCCTGATTTAATATGTATTTGGTACAAATGTTCTCTCATCCTGTCTCTAAGTCTCCTGTCAGTTTTACCAATGTAAAAGGCAGGACAGGAAGAACACACAGCAAGATAAACAACATGTTTGGTGTTACAATTGGCTGTTATATCAAACTTATATATTTGTGAAGTATTAGGATGTACAAAAACAACAGAATCACAAATATAAAAACAGAAATTGCAATTATAGCAAGGTCTAGTTCCTAGATGTAAGTTGTCTTGAGGGGAACACATATTATTAGAGGGAAGGCATAAAAGTCTAAACAAATTTTTCTTATTTTTAAATAAAAACTGTGGTTGTTCCCCTACAATAACCTTAATGAGGGGATCTATAGTTAGTAAATTCCAGTGTTTATATATTATATCTTTTATCTGATAGACATCATGTGTAAAAATAATGACAACTTCTGTGTGGATATATTATTACTGTTAGAGTTGCCAGGCTCTAAATATCTATTATTCCCTTCCTCTGAAAAATATGGGCATGCCCGGCTGGACCTTATGTTCTCTATACTCAGAAAGCTATGACTTATTTCACTAACATTGTATTTCCCTGCTACTAACCTATCATTGAGGTCAGTTAATTCTCTTTCAAAGTTAGACTCTAATGGGTTCAGTCTAGAAGCTCGAATTGCCTGTCCTTTTACTATATTTTTAAAAATGTATCGAGAATGCATGCTATGTCTATGTAATAATGTAGTCTTATGGCAAGATTTCCTATGAATCCCTGTGTTTAATTTCCCATTGGTAAGGCACTCAACATGAAGATCTAAGAAAGAAATATTGTAACGTGACATAGTAATAGTAAACTTTAAGTAGTCAGTGAGTGAATTTACTTCTTCAAAAAATTTACATAAATCAACCTCATTAGCCTTTCAGAGAAAAAACAAATCATCTACGAACCATTTATAAAATATAACAGATTCTTTATAACTAGGTAACTGAAAAAGTTTGTCCTTCTCCCATACTGCCATCACCAGGTTGGCGTAGCTATTGGCACAAGAAGTTCCCTATTAAACCAGCTCTTAAAAATAGGAGGCTAGTTTTTAAGTAAACTCTGAACATTTTTAAATAAATGGTTAAGTAATACATATGTATTTATTTTTAATGATTTACTTTTAATAATATATTTTATATATGTCATTTATTGATTATGTTTTTTGATATATGTGAATTATATATTTAATTGTATTCTGTACTTAAACAATGTATTTTTGCTGGCATATTTATATTTTTAATGCTTTCCTATGGGATAATTGTGGTACAGATGGTTTAAGGGAGGCATTCAACCTAATTTGCCACATTAGTTCAATTTTTTCCAATATTAAATTTGATGGACCACCCCTCATATCTTGATAAACCTGATCTATCACTTTGAATTTAAACCTATGATCGGGGTACGTTAATACATGCATTGCTAAAGCATTTTCTTCCTTATGTTGGGTTATGCTTCTAAGATGTTCATAAACCCTGTCCCTCAGTCTGCCTTATCTATATAAAAAGTGGGACAGATTTGGCATTTAGCCACATACACCACTCTTTTAGAGTTACAATTGAATCTGTTTTACAATTTAGTCTGAAAACATTAATATTGGTCATGATTCCCACTTCCATTGCATAAGAATATGGATAATTCCCACTTGAAGTTAACTACAAAAGGACTAATGGTTTATATAAACCATTACTAAAGAATTGTACAGATAGAGCTATTAGTCTTGGAGAACAAGAAACTAGTATTAATCAAATGAAATCTTCACAACAATGGGAGGCACCAGAATTCAACTTGGCATGTATCTTGACTTTTTCTTTAGATTTCAAGAAGATCACAGAAATAATAATAAAAAATTGGGATCTATTAAAAGACGACAATATTCTGATTTCAAAAGTAGGAATGTTGCCCAAAATAGTATGGAGTAAAGGACTGAGTTTTAAAAACTTATTACAGAAACAAACAAACCCAAAAATAAGGAATTTGGGTATGATGCAGTGTTGGAATTGTCCATATTGTTATGCAATGGAAGTGGGAATCACAACCGATATTAATGGTTTCAGACTAAGTTGTAAAAATAGATTCAAATGTAACTCTAAGGAGTGGTGTATGTGGCTAAATGCCAAGCTTGTCCTCTTTTTATCTAGGTAAGACAGACCGGAGACTGAGGGACAGGGTTTACGAACATCTTAGAAGTATAACCCAACATAAGGAAGAAAATGCTTTAGCAAGGCATGTATTAACATACCCCAATCACAGGTTTAAATTCAAAGTGATAGATCAGGTTTATCAAGATATGAGGGGTGGTCCATCGAATTTAATATTGGAAAAAATGGAACTAATGTGGCAAATTAGGTTGAATGCCTATATGGATCCAGGCTTAAATGAAAAATGTTCAATAATGTGTTTACTGAAACTGAAAAGTTTGGAAAGATGAAGTGCATCGATTAACAATACATTTAAAATTAGTATGTAAATATGATTGAACAATTTGGTTTACTTGTAGTCTTAGAGATGGGTGAATGGGTGATTATTTCTCATTTTTCACTTTTCATTTTTCATTTTTTATTCTTTATTTTTTATGTTTATCCACTTTGTGTAACTAATATGCTTGCAAGGTATGGGTATAATTGGTTGCTGCTAGCATGATATGATCAGTTTTAAAATGAAACGTTCTTTAATAGTTCAAATATTTTTAAGTATTTATGACTTTAAAATGTTTTATTGGTTAATCATGTGACATGAGGAAGGTTATTTAAATGTGATTTGAATGGTTTTAAACGTTTTTCGTTTGTCTGAAGAAGTCTAATGACACTGTTGGACAAAAAGCATTTTACTTTAATAAATTGGCTTCATTTGGATAAAATATTTTCGTGCAAAGAAACTAGGCAGTCCAGCAGATTTCTTGTGGAATTGTTGGTGTTTGGAGATTCGTGGTTTGTGTTGTTGTTTGTTTAAACCGCTATGGCCAATGTTTCTTTTGATTCAACACCTGCTGTGTTAAAGGATACTAACACTGAACCGGATTCTATTGGTAAATTAACCATGTTGGTTCAACTTCTGCCTCAAAAGGTAGAGACTTTAAATCCCTGTTTGGATGCTGTCACGTCAGCCCAGCAGCAACAACAGGACCGAATGGTCACGCAGGATTCGCTCCAACCAGGACAACCTGGGCAAGTTAATTCAATGCCATTAGGACAACTAGAACAAACAGGTACTTTATTAACTTCAAGTACTGAACCTTTAAATGAGCAGTGTAATAGGCAAATGCAGTTAGGAAGAATATCTGCTATGATGAATGCAGGAACTTCAAACACTAGTTCAAATGTTAATTTGCCTTCATTGCATGGTGCATTTCAGCAGCAGCAACAACAGGAGCAGACTCTTATTTTGGGGCTAATGCAAGCGCCAAATTTGAAAGATTGGTTAGTAACTCCAATAGGATTGTCTGCAGCTAGTAATCACATTAATGGACAAACAACAGAAGAGACAGTTAATGTATCATTATCGGAATTATTAAATCAATTAGATCGCAACATGTTAAAATATAAAAAACTTTGTCTAGAGATAGAATATTTTCAAGAATGTCTGAGACTGGAAATAGTACCTAAAGGGCTAAGGAGCTGGCGATATCCCACAGCCTTGATCTCAGGTTCCGAATTTCATAAAGACCTGATAAAATTATTTAATCAACAAGGATTACAATTACTTCAGATGATGGTAAAAAATTATACCATTATCATAAAAGAACTTGGCAAACAGATTGAACAACTGGATGGGCAGATTAAACAACATAATAACTTTGTAAGGTATAAATATGAATATTTGTGCTCTTTTCAAAGTATTGAACAACATTTGGCCAAAATCAGGCAAACAAAAATAAAAAAACTTTTAAGGGATTCTTTACAATACTCTACAGGGTCAGCCTATCCCCCACCCCCACCATGTCAAGTATGGTTAAACCAACAAATACCTAATTCAGAACATAGAGGGAATATTCCACAAGGGTCTCTCCTTCATTACCATCAACATCGGCACCACAACAAGTGGGTTCATGAATAACTTTAAAGATGGCGATTTTGATAGTGAGAATGTAAGAAGGAGTGAACGTATCAGAGATCGTAACATTAATAATAATGAGTCAAGAAATAATAATAACCAACAGTCAGCGGCCTCAAATACCAAACAGGGTTTTATGAGGGCCAAGCAACGAAAACATTGGAACAAAAGGAAGAAGAACAACAACAGGAGGTGATATTAAAGACCCAATATAGAGAGGTACCTGAAATAATAAAAAATAAACAGGGAGATTTTATACTGTTTATAACTTTTCATCCTTCCAAGTTTCTGATCAATTAGTGGATATTCTCTCTAAAGGCTTGACATTTGTTCCTGCATGAAAAATGGATCTAGCACAAACTATATGCAATCTCAAATTGTTTGTGAGAAAATTAAATTTAAAACAACTCTGTGAGCAATCAACTTAGAGTTTCAAGTGGTTTTAATACACCATTGCATAATTTGTTATATGTGTTTGAAAAAGTCTGTGAATTAGACTTGAGGGAATTAAATGAAATGGAATATGTGTACATGTATAATATTAACAGGGATGAAAGGGAAATCCTTGAACTTCTTTTGGCAGCTAAAGTATGAGTGATGAATCCAGACAAGGGAGGGGGTCTTGTGTTTATGGATATGCAGGATTATGAAGGTAAAATAAAAGATATATTAAGCACTGATACGTATGAATTAGCATTGCTTAATGAGTATAATAGGTCTAATCAGCTTATTAAGAGCATATTAAATTATCCATTTACAGAAGCAACAATTGACTTGCATACATATAATTATTTGCAGATTTTATCACCAAGAGTACCATGTATGTTTGGGGTACCCAAGATTCATAAAAGCTTGAGTGACCCCCCCCCCCACTAAGAGCAATAGTAGATGGGAGAAATTCATCTACTTATGCCTGTGCAAAATATGTTGATTCCATAATGAAAAAATATGTGTCAAGAGAAGAAAAGATTTCAAAGGATTCTTGGGCATTCTTAGAAAAAATGAATAAATTAGAATACAAACAAGAATACAATTTCCTTACAGTTGATGTGAAGGAATTGTACACTAGTATACCTCACCAACAAGGTATAGAATGGGCAACTTTAAGAATGAGGCAAAAGGGTGCACCGGAAGAAGAGATTTCTTTAGTACAGGAGTTGTTGGACATAATTTTATCATATAATTGCATTTTGTCAGACAACCAATATTACATTCAAAAGAAAGAATTAGCGATGGGTTCTCCAACATACTTATGTACTAGATTATGACCATTTCAAAAAAATAATCAACTTTTACACAAGGTTTTTAGACTATATATTTATGGTGATTCAAGGTGATGAGAGAATTACTTTGAACTTGATAGAAGCATTAAATAACACATCTGAATTTTTTCAATTGACACAAATTTTCTACACTAAATTCATATCCTATTTGGATGTAGAACTTATTAAAAATGAACAACAAAAGGGAAATGAAGCTAACATATACAGGAAGCCTACTTATTCTAATAAATTCTTGCACTATTCAAGCGCACATCCATTCCAGAAACGGTCTGTAGTGAAAGGCCAGTTAGTTCGAGCAGCATGGATGAGCACTACAGAAGAAAGTTTTACAGAGGAATGTTTAAACATATGTTTTTAAGTAGAGAATACCCTTTAGAATTAATAGAAGAATTAATACATGAAGTTACATACAAAAGGACTAATGGTTTATATAAACCATTACTAAATTAAAATTAAAGTGTTCAATAATGTGTTTATTGAAACTGAAAAGTTTGGAAAGATGAAGTGTATCGATTAACAATACATTTAAAATTAGTATGTAAATATGAGTGAAAAATTTGGTTTACTTGTAGTCTTAGAGATGGGTGAATGGGTGATTATTTCTCATTTTTCACTTTTTATTTTTCATTTTTTATTCTTCATTTTTTATGTTTATCCACTTTGCGTAACTAATATGCTTGCAAGGTATGGATATAATTGGTTGCTGCTAGCATGATATGATCAGTTTTAAAATGAAAAGTTCTATTTTAATAGTTCAAATATTTTTAAGTATTTATGACTTTAAAATGTTTTATTGGTTAACCATGTGACATGAGGAAGGTTATTTAAATGTGATTTGAATGGTTTTAAATGTTTTTCGTTTGTCTGAAGAAGTCCAACAACACTGTTGTACGAAAAACATTTTACTTTAATAAATTGGCTTCATTTGAATAAAATCTTTTCCTGCAAAGAAACTAGGCAGTCCAGCAGATTTCTTGTGGAATAATTAAATCTATATCACATGTATTACACCACTCTAAAATTCCTGTTTTTCTTACTATATTCTTAATACTAGTCACATTTACAGAAAACATTCTAAAATTTCCATTTTTCCTTAGGTTTTTGGTTTCATAGCTTTTACTAGGTTATCTTTCTTAATGGGTCATTCTAAGCTTAGTCAATTACCTTCCTAATGGTAAAAATCAAACACGGTACCTTGTGTCGATGAGTCTGATAACCATTATACCAACCCACAAGAATTAACTGCATATATTCCTTTTCATCCATTTCCTTTCTTTTTTTTTCTAGATTTCTTTTTCTGTATTTTGCCCTTTTACAACAGAATTATTTTTTACTACCTCCTAATTTATATCTTCTCCGTCACTTATTTCTGAACCTTCTTCTATTTCCTCTTTAATTTTTTCCTTGAATATTTTTTCTTCTATTTCCTCTACTTCTAATTTTTTTTGTTTATGTTCATTTTCTTCTCCTTTTCCTTACTCTTATTTTCATTTTTTGCAATCCATCTATAAATGTCCAATTTTGTTACATTTATAACATTTCAGTTCACATTTTTTGCATCATGTCCCATTTCCCCACAAATATAATTTTTTGTCACAGTTCCTTACGAAACATTCTTCTTTTCCACAAAAAAAGGTTTTGAGTTGTCCCCAGTATTTTATGATATCCCTATTTCCTTCCATTTTTTTCTCTTAACATCTTTAACATAATATTACATAAACCCCTTTTGTCATAAACTGTTGCAATGTCCATTACTTCTTTACATAAAGTTGTCAAATATCCATTCAAACAATTTCTTTCTACCTCTATTCAAAATTACACATGAGTTTTTTTCTTATTTATTTATTTATTTTTATTTATTTAAATTTGTTGACCGGGAGTGTCCGACTGGACATAGGTCCATTTTCAGCAGAGGCCCGGGGAGAAAAGCTCCACAGTTAAAATAAACAGACAGTATATACATTGGATTACATAGTGAATAACAATTTACATAGCAATTACTTACAACATATTTACAGATGAAGAACATAGTACATCAGTAGACAACTAGAATCTTTATCTGTGAAGTGCATACCAGATGTTAATAAATGTTACAAGAAGAAGAAGTTCGTGCTGTATAATAAGTACTGGCTTTTGAGCATCTGAGCTTGCTATAATCAAGGTAGGTAGTAGAGTGGAGAGAAAGGTAGTGGTTGGATAGGGTGGAGGATATTAGAGTGGAAGTTGCAAGGGCATAGCCAGTATGTTTTTAGGTATGCTTTTAGTAAAGTTTTGAAGTGGGTGCATGATGGTACGGAGGTAATTGTGGATGGGAGTGAGCTCCATAATTTGGCTATGGTGCAAAAGAATAGTGCTTCACTAGCAGAGTTATTGGCTTTAGTGATCTGCAAGTGATTTTTGCTGCTGGATTCTTTGTTTCTCTATTAAATCCTTTTATCACATAACGATTCAATGGGTTACAGCCTATCTTTTTTCATATTCTCAAAAAAAGTTTTCCATTGAAAAACTGTCTGAAATACCATATCACAAAATATTTCTTTCTTAATAAGAATAGATGCTCTAGGCTCATGTGCTTTTACACCCAAAGAAGCTATTAAATTGTCCCACACCTCACACCTGTCCTTTCTGTGTCTTCTTTCATTTCTGATTTCATTTTAATTTTCATTTTATTCTGTCGCTGCTGCTCCACTTTTGCCTTATTTTGCTTTCTTTGCACATGTTTTCTTTTCCATCTCACCACTATTCTTCAGGATTGTCTCTGCATCCTCCTTTTGTATTTTCTCCATTATGTCTCCCAGGAATCATCTCCTTCATTTTCTGGCTCACTCTGCACCAATATTTCTTTAAGTAACTCATCCTGCAGCTCTCCTGACTGGAGGGTTGTAATTATACTTCCATCATTTGCTGACTCATCTTCATCAAATAGATTTCTTTGAAACATTTCCTCTGAATCCTGCACACATTATCCAGTCTGGTTATTTGCTTGCTTCTTTATTTCTTTCACCAGTCTATCATCTACTTCCCTCTCCATCTGCCTCCCTGTTTCTCCAGGCCACATCTGTGTTTGGAACAGAAAATGGAAGTTCTTCTCCAAAATGGATCCCACTCACAACAATGATGAGAAGGGGGTCCTCTATTAAGATCACAAAATACAATATATACTTTTGGGTACAAAATTAACAAATTATTTTACAATTATTTACAAATATTTACAGATGATTCACACATTTTCAACAACAAATCATTTTGTTAAGACTTCTTCCATAACTAAAATCATATTTTTTTCAAAATCTCTGACAATACCAAATTTTCAATATATTTTATCTCATGCATTCTTACACACCATATAATCCATATTATACAAAGCAATTTATATATATATCCATTTGTTTCATATCTCCATAATATCAGTATTCTGTTATATTCATATTTATACAAAAAAACATTTTTCAGTCCTTTTAAAAAGTCTTTGTTCTATATTTCTTTCATAACTGATTCACTCTATCACATTATAAGAAAAATATATTCAGTAGTCTCTAGTTCTCAGCAGTGTATACAAATTTTATCTTTTATTGATTTATATGGTATATTTGCTTTTACCTGTAACTTATTTATAGATTACCTCAAAAAAATGTGTACATTCAAAATATTTTTTGCATGTTTTTATTCTTGATTTTACCACTTTCACATTTTTATTTTCTGTTTCCAAGTATACACATAATAAAATGTTCTCATTATATTTTCATTCCATGCTTTTCTATTCTTATCTATGTTTCCTAAATCAGTTTTCCATAGTAATATTTTTTCTTGATATAATTTCATTTCCATGCAAGTGACCCCTTTACATCTTTTTAAACCTTTATGCTTTTCCCATATTGGTTTATATTTTTCCATTATAATCTTTATTAACAAATTTATTTTTTCTTGTAATCCTATTAATACTTTAAGTTTAATCGTATTAATACTGTATATAAGTTTAATGAAGCCAGACCTCTTTCCTTTTTATTAACACAATTCCTCTTTTAATAGGGTTCAACCTATATCCCCATATGAATGTGAATAACACATTCAAAACATTTATTTCACTTTCTGATGATATCATAAACACACTTGACAGATGTGCCATTTTACCTAGTAATACAGAATTAATCAAATATACTTTTGTATTGTATGAAAGTTTAAAGGTTCTCCAGAATATACACATACTTCTTATTTTAAGTATCAGATTCTTCCATTATGTGACTCTCTGTTGTTCACTACCAAACTTTATTCCCCAAATTTCTATCTGTTCTTTATTAAATTGAATACATTTTATTTTTCCAGATAACCCCAGTCATTTACTGTTTTTCTTTATTAATACTTAGCCCAATATATTTAGTTTATTTTTAAGTGTCTGGAATAGCTACCCATTCATTTTATTTTATTTTTCACAACCAGTACTAAATCATCTGTACAAGAGAACATCACGGAATGTGAATTCCCTCTGGCAAACAATATTTATCTTCCTCTAATGCCCTATTTAAATTAGAAACTACTACATTCATAATTAATGCAAACAGTTTACTGCTTGGTGGACACCCTTGCTTAATACACTGTTTAATTCTATTGTCTCAGTTAGCCAACCATTTATCACCAATTTCACTTTATTCTTGCTATAGACAGATTTTAAAGCATTGATTATTTCAACACTTATGTTGTATTCTGTCAGAATATTCCATAGTGCTTCATGCTGGATCATGTCAAATGCTTTAGTTATATCACCTACTAATATTTTCAGTTCAGTTTCCCTATTTATTATATCATCAACCAATTATTTTATTAACATTAATAGTTCTTGACTTCCTTTTTTCTTTTATTCCAAATATTGTTTCAGTCAGTAATTTATTAAGCTTACATATTATTATTTTTTTTCTATTATTTTCATAAAGATGTTATAATTCACATTATTTAATACTAAGGGTCTCCACTCTTTTATGTCTGTTTCTTCTCACTTTTTCCAAATAAATTTCATTGCTCCTAAACATATTCTTTCATCATTTGCACCATTTTCAAATAATTCCTTCAATACTTTAAAAAAAAGACTCCTTTTGCCACTCTTGCATGTCTTTATATATTAAATATTCAAATCCATCTAAACCTGTGGCTGCTTCTACATTTACTGTTTTCAATACATCTTTAAATCCTGTCATTGCAATCTTTTCTTCCATTCTCTTATTATCCTCATTAGTTAAATTTTTTTAAGTTCCATCTTTTTTGCTTATAGTGTCACCTATTGAAAAGATTTTAAGAATATAGCTTTTAACTGTCTGGATAATTACTTTTTATTATTCAGTATATATCATTCCTTGCTCATTAACTATTTTATTATTCTTGTTTTTTCTTTAACCATTATACTTAGATATGGTGCTACTTCTTCATTTCTTCCTTGTAAAAAGTATATTTGTTTAAATAACATTTTGTTTACTTTTCTCTTGATTCATTTCATATAACAGTCTTTTTTTTACTAGAAACTCTACTTTATTGTCTATTATACATTTAAAGACTTGGTTATTGATTTCTTTATATTTGTCAGTATCTTATATTCTTTTTGTCCTTTGCAATTGTAATATCGCTTTTTTATATGTTTCTTTTAAACTGATCCACCAGCTTATCCAGTATTTATACAATCTTATTATGTTTATATGCTCTAGCTATAACTGATGTATTATTTCCTTCACTTGCTTATTTAAGTCTGATTCATTAATTGTTTTTATTCCTTTGCCTATTCTTATATAACCTATTCTTTCTTTCACTGATATCCATATAGCTACATGATCTGAGAAACCTGTAATTTTAACTCCTTGATGTAAAATATTTAAGCTTTCTAGTACTATAAAGTAATCAATTTCACTTCTTAGATTACTCCTTCGGTATGTCCACTGTTTACTTTTCCACAAAAACATTTTACAGCTTTTAACCATATCAGAAATAACTTTTACATCTGCCCCTTCTTTTTTCCTATGTCTTAGATCACAATTAAAATATCCTACTACCAATATTTGCATATTTACACTCACATAACATAGGTTCATAGGTTCATACTAGGCTATCTGCCCTAGGGCATTTATAAGCCTAGCCAGAGTTGTGTGGCTTTCACCACCCCTTAGGTTGAAAAATACTATACCCATTAGTTTGCCGTGCCTCTGTCCAGCAGTGATACAGAGATGATCCCCGGGGTAAACCTACGATCTCCCATCCACTGGTCAAGATTCCTCTTGAACAGAGCCAGCGAGGTGCTCTGTCTCACTTGGACCGGGATTCTGTTCCACAGCATAGGGAGTCTCTGGGTGATGAATCTGTCCCTCCAGCACGTCCTATTTATATCCATGTTGAGGTTTAAGTCTCTTGCTCTTGTGGCTCTGGTGGATTTGGATTTTTTGAGGTGGAGCATGTCCATTAATTCTGGGTTGGACGTGGCCTTGTATGTCAGGCACAGGTCACCTCTGAGCAGACGATATGCGACTGAATAGAGCTGGGGTTTCTTCAGTCGGGCAGCATATGGCATATTTTTGAGCCCCTTTATCCTTTTGGTGAGGAACTTTTGGGGTCTTTCCAATTGCTGCAGGTGTCGGGTAAGATACATTCCGAATGGGGCATTGTACTCAGTCATTGGTCTGATAAGTGAAGAGTACAGGGGAACAATGACCTCCCTTGATCTGGATGTGAATCCCTTCATAATCAGGTGGGCAATCTAGAAGGTCCTCCTAACCATTTTGGCAATGTGAGTGTCAAAAGAAAGGTTACTGTCAACTTGGGTCCCCAGGTCCCTGATAACCTCTTCTGTGCTTAATAGATTGCCACCTATGTGGTAACTTCGGGTTACCTTGTTTTTACCAAAGGGTATGACTATACATTTTTTGGCGTTTAGCTTAAGGCCATGGCTCTGGCACCAGTTATCCGTTTCTATGAGACCTCTCTGAAGGATATCTGTGTCTGATGGAATTTCAACTATGGCGCCCAGTTTGCAGTCATCTGCAAACTTTGTCAGCCACAATCCTCCTATGTTTGCCTGCACTTCTGAAAAGTAGATGCCGAACAAGAGGGGGCCCAGGACTGAGCCCTGTGGGACACCGCTTGTGACCGGCTTGGAGTCTGACATGGCACCAGCAACTCTAACCCTGTGGGTTCTGTCCTTGAGCCAGTTTGCAACCCATCTTGTGACATATAGGTTTACATTTAAGCTGGTGAGCTTTTCTATGATACCCGAGTGGGGTATTGTGTCGAAAGTTTTGCAAGGTCAAGGTAGGCTGTGTGAACTGCCTTACCCTCATCAATGGCCTTGGTGACTGTTTCAAAAAAGTCGACCAAGTTCAAGAGGCATGATCTGCCCTTGACAAAGCCGAATTGGGTAGGATCCAATGCCTGTAGGTCCCCTATGTCTTTATTTATGAGTTCCATTATGATCCTCTCCATAGCTTTTCAGACCAGGCTTGTTAAGCTTATGGGGCGGTAATTACCAGGGTCCGTAGAAGCACCGCCTTTGTGGAGTGGAACCAAAGTTGCCGTACGCCACTCTTGGGGTATGTATCCTGTGGTAAGGCTAAGATTAAACAGCAGCCTTATGTGTGGGTTTAGTTCCTCATTGAGTTCGTGTAGCACACAGCCGGGGACACCATTCGGTCCCATTGATGCTGTGTTTTTAGCTTTAGAGAGAGCAGCTCTCACCTTGGCATTTGAGATGATTGGGAGGCTACACTCTGCTGGGATAGATATTTCTCCTTTTGGGGGGGGTAGGGGAGAAATTTTCACTGAACCTGTCTGCCAGTATGTTTGCAATGTCTGTGGGTTCAGTGATTTTTGTATCATTTTGGACTAATTCTGAGCATATCTTGGAGTTTCCACCCAGATTTCTAACATAGCTAAAGAAGGCCTTATGATTGTCTTTTGAGTCCTTGGCGATTTTTCTCTCACAGTTGGCCTTGGATGATTTTATGAGTGATCGTAGATTTTTACTAGTATTGATCAGAGATGTCTTCCCTTTTAGGGATTTTGCTCTATTTTGTAGTAGCTTTCTCCTCTTGTTGTAAAGTTTGTTTATGGCTGGGGTCCACCAGATTGGGCGCTTGCCTTTAGTGGAAAGGGTCTTGATTTTATTTGGGATTGCTTGATCCATGCAATCCTGGAGGTGCTCGTAGAAAGCATTTGTAAGGGATTCAGCAGTGTGTGTTGTGGTTTCCAATGGCTCAGGGGCCTTGAAGGATACCACACCAGTCTTAAGAAGTGTGAAGTTGGCTTTTGAGAAGTTCTTCACTGTGGTCTTTTTGCTGGGGTGGGGCGGGATGTGGATCTCCAGTGAGATTAGTTTATGGTCTGATCTCACCAATGAGGGATATACTTCTGGTGTGGAGCATTTTGTCCCCATGTTTGTGATGATCAGGTCTAGTATATTTTCACCTCTTGTGGGAATGGTGACAAGTTGTTCCATAGCGTTTGAGTTTATGAACTCTAGGAACCTTTGGGCTAGGGTATTGGGGCTTGAGTAATGTTCGCAGTCTATGTTTGGGTAGTTGAAGTCACCCAATATGATGGTGTTTGGAGAGACATTTATACTCTCCAGTGTCTTCAGGAAGGCTGTGTGGGGTTCCTGAGTTTGAGAGGGTAGCCTGTAACATGCTACAAACTGTAGAGCAGTTTTGCCTATGGTTAATTGCACCTGAATGGTCTCTGATGCTTCGTGAGTTGCCACCAGCCTGGAGGTGTGGGTATCCTTGATGAATATGGATACACCTCCTCCTTTTGTGGTACGGTCTGGGTTTTGGGGCCGGAACGCATGATATGAGGTAAAACCTGATAGTGCCGGGGTGCTCTCAGGAGCCTTGAACCAGGTTTCAGTCACAGCACAGACATCGATGTTCTCCATACTGAGGAGGGCTTCGAGGGTGTGCATCTTGAGATTTAGACTTCTGGCATTGAGCAGCAATACCCTTAGTTTTTTTCCATTATTGTTTTCTAGTGCGGTGGGTTTAGAATTTGAGCCTTGTCTAAAAAAGGCACTATGGGGGTGGCAAGAGCCTTTGCCAATATCCGGAAACCCAGGGGTGACAGGTGAAAGCCATCCCTTGCAAAGCAGCGTGGCTTGTCAAGCATGTCATTCCAGGCAGACATACATTGGATCCCCTTAGAATGACACCAGAAATTAAGCCAATTATTAAAACTGATCATTTTGTCTCTGTATTGTGGCATCATTCTTGGTGAAGGTAGGATACTGCTCAGGGTCAGGGTCATACCAGCCTGGGCTACATAATCTGAGAGCTCCTTTATGTCTCTTTTCATGTAGTCCAGGGAGGTACGTCTCAGGTCATTCACACCGGCATGGACAATGACTGAGTCATACTTGTACTTGCTGTGGAGTGACCTGAGTGCTTGTGTTATGTGGTGGATTCTAGCGCCCGACAGGCAGCTTACTGTGACCCTCTCCTTGTTCAGTCTGGTGAGTGGGACATCAGTGTGTCTGACTATGGAGTCACCTATGACAAGTGTGTCTGGCATTGTGTTTGGCCTTAAGGGCTGTGACTGATTTGCACACTGACTTTGTGATCTATGTGTTGCTTGTGTTATGTCATGAGGTGGCAGTTGTTTGGGTGTCTGCTTTGGAGGCCTCTGCTGTTTTGGTAGATTTTTTATCAGTGCCTCCAGTATGTCTTTGTGTGTTTATGTGTTTGATTTGTAGTTGTGATAGTTCTATGTGAGACTGGGTTTATGGTGTGTGTGGTTACCTTCTCCTCCTGTCTGGTTTTGCCAGTCCTGAGTTGAGAGAGCTCAGCCTCCAGTTTGGCTATATAGTTGCATCTCTCGCATGTATTTGTGTTTTGTGGGAGGAGGAGAGGGTTGTCTGTGTACATGAGGCAATTGTAACATTGCCTCAATATTCCCAGGTTCACCAGCTGAGCAGGAGAGGACGCTAGCAACTGACCCTTTGACATGCTAGAAGAAATGAAAAAGTTTGCTGAGTAACTGAGTCAGAAAGGACCTATAGGGAAGTAGGTACTCAAGGGGGTTTTAAGCTAGTGAACCCCTTTGTATAATATAGAAGTGCTTTACCTGACTAAAAAATGCTTTAGGAACAAGTGCTGAGCTTTACAGATAGAGAATAGACTGTTTAGATTACAAGTAGAGCAGTTCTAAGGGAAAAAATGAAGAGCGGACTTCACGGAGCCAGAAATAGTTTAACCTTGTTTAACCGGCGCTGCCCGATGGTGCTCTAGTGGCAACTCCGTGCTAAATGCAGAAAAGGCAATACGTCAGTAGTACAGGCTAGCAAACTTTAGTGGGCAGCCAAACAATTAAATTAAACAGCAAACAAACACTTTTCGTCTTGAATTAGACTAATTTCGACTAAAATGTACTTTTAAGTGCAGATAATAAAAAATGCAGTAAATAACTATGAAAACAGTTAAAGCTTGCTCTAGGTAAGCAGTAGAAGGTAAAACAAATATAAAAACAGCAGGATACTTAATCAGGAAAGCAGTCGCTTTTTTTTCAGTTCTCTGTAGCCAGGAAGACTCAACAGGACCACGTCGAGCTGTGTCTGAGCAATATGGCTTCAAAAAAATGCCAGAGGCAGATTTTAACCAGGGAACTTCAAAAGAGCTAGAAATGGTCCAAAATGACCAATTACTACAGCTTCTTGTGCTGAGGTCACTTCCCTCAAGGACAGGTAGGCTATTCAAGGCTCCCCACTCCCACTGGTGAGCTAAGAAACTTCCTTCTATCCAAGTAAGGCAATGGACAACACAGGAACTACAACACAGCCCAGGATACAGCAAGGCCTGTAAACTGGTCTAACTAGTTTAGGAGAGGCAGGAAAACAAGGAATATATTTTTGTTTTTTTGTTTTTAAATAGAAACACACAGACATGCAGAAAAGGCAATAAGTCAGTAGTACAGGCTAGCACACTTTAGTGGGCAGCCAAACAATTAAATTAAACAGCAAACAAACACTTTTCGACTTGAATTAGACTAATTTCGACTAAAATGTACTTTTAAGTGCAGATAATAAAAAATGCAGTAAATAACTATGAAAACAGTTAAAGCTTGCTCTAGGTAAGCAGTAGAAGGTAAAACAAATATAAAAAAACAGCAGGATACTTAATCAGGAAAGCAGTCACTTTTTCAGTTCTGTGTAGCCAGGAAGACTCAACAGGACCACATGGAGCTGTGTCTGAGCAATATGGCTTCAAAAAAATGCCAGAGGCAAATTTTAACCAGGGAACTTCAAAAGAGCTAGAAATGGTCCAAAATGACCAATTACTACAGCTTCTTGTGCTGAGGTCACTTCCCTCAAGGACAGGTAGGCTATTCAAGGCTCACCACTCCCACTGGTGAGCTAAGAAACTTCCTTCTATCCAAGTAAGGCAATGGACAACACAGGAACTACAACACAGCCCAGGATACAGCAAGGCCTGTAAACTGGTCTAACTAGTTTAAGAGAGGCAGGAAAACAAGGAATATTTTTTGTTTTTTTGTTTTTAAATAGAAACACACAGAAATGCAGAAAAGGCAATAAGTCAGTAGTACAGGCTAGCCCACTTTAGTGGGCAGCCAAACAATTAAATTAAACAGCAAACAAACACTTTTCGACTTGAATTAGACTAATTTCGACTAAAATGTACTTTTAAGTGCAGATAATAAAAAATGCAGTAAATAACTATGAAAACAGTTAAAGCTTGCTCTAGGTAAGCAGTAGAAGGCAAAACAAATATAAAAAACAGCAGGATACTTAATCAGGAAAGCAGTCGCTTTTTTCAGTTCTCTGTAGCCAGGAAGACTCAACAGGACCACGTGGAGCTGTGTCTGAGCAAACCAAGTATTTTCTTAAACATCATCTTTCTTTGTTTTTGTATAGTATATGCATAGAGTGCAATTATCCTATATAGCTGATTCATCCATCTTATAGCTAATATTATTAATCTCCCTAATACTACTAATGTGCAATCTAGACTCTCTATACATTATTTGCATAGAATTGCTATACCTGAACATTTTCCATCTCCTAGGTTCCATATAACATTACCTTTCCATAACCCATTAACTTATATTATTTCATCTTCTGTTGTTGTTCTTATATCTATTAGTACTGTGATGTCCATATCTAGCCTTTTACACTATTCCAGAAATCCTAACCTCCATTGAACATTCATGAAACTGTTTACATTAATGGCTGGGATTCTCACTTTGTTAAATAGTATTTGTTACTGTTATCCTTTCCCTTTCTTATTTCCTCCTATACCTATATTTTTGAATTTGTGTTTTCTGTCTTTTACTTTTTTTCCAGTAGAGCATCTTTTACTTTTGCCTTTTATCAATTTATCTTTTACCATTTTGGTCAGCCATAGGGCTCTTTCTGCTTTATTTTTTGCTTCCTTCCCCTGTAACTAAAGTAAACCGACTCATACATTTTTCTCTCTGACCCTAACTTTTACAGCTATACCGTGTACTTTTGTGGCTTTCTAACACTGAGACATAGATTCCTGTTTGAAAGTTTCACTTATATGGCTGGCATTTGAACAAGTAACCCTGATAAAAGCCTCAAAATTGTATACTGTTAGTCTGTCTTTCCTGCTAAAAGTAAGTAAAATTAAAGTGCTAAGTGCAGGTTTTAGGCCCTTACATTAAACTTACCTGTATTGTGGTGTCTTGAATCATTCAAGATTCTCCCTCTAACCACTCCTACTGCCTTCTCATTTTGCCCAGCCCCCTATTACTTGTAACAGTTTATACTGGCTACAAAGTAGTACAGGCACCATTTTCAAGCCTAGGTACTTAGGATTCCCTATCTCTCCCCCTTGGCTGACCTGGCGTGACTCACAGTGTACGTTTCTTCATTGTATGAATTTTTTACTGTTTTTTTTGTGTAACTAAACAACCTATTTCTAGGCTCTGATACTGCACAGACTTCTTTATTTTGTTGCAGAAGTTTTATAAGTAGCTACTGACCTTACCATCATAATATTTGTGTTTCAACTGTACCTCCACCTAGAGAAAGTGTATATTCATCAGAGCGACTACTTGCTGCATATGTTTTTAATGTTTAAATTGCTCACACACATTGAATAACTCCATTTATGACCTGAATAACTTGTGCTAGCTATACTGGAATTGCTTTTACTGACTATTTTGAAGTTGTACAATGATAAAAGATTGTTTAGTTTTTCCTGGTATATCTTTAAAATCTGGCAAGTGTTTGTTATGTTTTTTTACTACTAAGTTTTTTTAGCCATAAACCCTAGTCCACTCTGAAGTGTGCTACTTTTACCCCTCCAAACCTCTTTGAATGTACTATTGTAAAATAACTGCCTGTTGTTGCCTTAATGCTTACCCTAGAATCTCTACTTTTCTCTTTTTCTAGTCAAAATCTACATTTACCTACACTAGCTTACTGCAGCTCCTACAAAATAGTGTCTGCAGGATTACAATTGGCCACCACAGTCTCTAACAACAAAAACCTTTTTCTTTCCCAACAAATAAAAAGTGTAGCTTATAAAAAAAATGTTAAGCTCTTTTCTATCATTCTGTGTAACAAAGTGAGTCACCGTTTTGGTCAGCCATAGGGCTTTTTCTGTTTTATTTTTTTGCCTCCTTCCCCTGTAACTAAAGGAAACTGACTCATACATTTGTCTCTCTGACCCAAATTTTTCAGCTATACCTTGTACCTTTGTGGCTTTCTAACACTCAGACATGGATTCCGGTTTGAAAGTTTTACTTATTTGTCTGACATTTGAACAAGTAACCCTGATAAAAACCTCAAACTTGTATACTGTTGGTCTGTCTTTCCTGCTAAAAGTAAGTAAAATTAAAGCGCTGTGTGCAGATTTTAGGCCTATACATTAAACTTACCTGTGGTATGGTTTGCCTGCTCCACTCCCCCTCGCTCCACTTGGGCTCGCTTCACTCCCCACCCACCCCAAGTATCCTCAAATTTATATTTTCACCTCATTGTCTGGTCACTCTCACAGCCCACTCCTACCAATATAACTTGTGCTCTTTCCCTTTCACTCCTCCCACCATGTCTCCAATTTTCTCCTTTTCCCCAACCACCTTTGGCTGCCTCCTCTGTGGCTTTCCTCTCTCACACTTAACTCTTTCACTCCCTAGCACACCTAGTATCTCCTAACATACTCACTATTTCCACCCCTCAATAGTGTTCCTTCCCTCACACTGCTTATCTCTAGCCACCACCCTTCCCTAATATATTTCTTTATATTTTCCCTATAACTCTTCCCCTCCTTTTTCCATCACACAATGCTATCCCTGCTGCTATTTCTCCCATGTCTAATCTCACTGGCCCTAAGCACTTCCTACCACACTGAGCTCTATATCTTCCCCTACCTTTCCCTTTCCCAGACCTCTTCCAACATAGGTTCATAGATTCATAAGTTGGTACTAGGCTATCAGCCCTAGGGCCTATACAAGCCTAGCCATAACAATTCCTTGGCTATTTCTTCCCACACTATTTACTTCCCTGGACCCCTGTCTAGCAGGGCAACTGACATGATCCCTGGGCTGAATTTCCTTTCTCTGATCCAATCGTCAAGGTTCCTTTTGAAGAGGGCCAAAAAGGCACTCACTTGACATGTATGGGCAATCTATTCTAGTGTCTGGGGAGTCTCTGTGTCAGGAACATATCCCTCCAGCATGTTTTGTTTATTGTGATGACAAGGTTTAGATTCCTGGAGCGTGTGGCTCTGAGGGATTGGGATTTCTTTCAGTGTAACATATAACCAACCTCCACTGACTATTGGCCCCATTCTTTTCTGTCTCTCTCCCTTTCAATGTCTTAAATTTAAACTCTCAGCCTACTCCAGTCTTACTCCTAAGCCCAAACTCAAGTACCCCATTCCCCTTACTGACCATCCTCACCTTTTCCATCTTGTCTTTGTTCTTCTGGTTTCTGGTGAGATCCATCCTAATCCTGGTCCCTACCATCTCTCCACTACCCCTCCACCTTCATCTGCTGTCCCCCCAAAAACATCCTCAAATATCTCCCGCATCAAACATCTCTCTACCTCTGCAATGAACATCCAAAGCCTAAACAACAAAACATCTGAACTTCATGCATGGTTGGCCCAACACAAACCTGACATCTTGGCCCTATCGGAAACCTGGCTAAAACCTCATATTAGTTCCTCTGAATTTCTCCCACCTCAATACAGTATCTATAGGTCTGATAGGACACCCAAAAAAGGTGGTGGGGTGACTATCTTGTACTCTGTTTCACTGACGCTAACACCTATAGTCATTACCCTGTCTAGTTTTTCTCCTGCTGAACTACTGCTCCTAGACTGCCGCATCAATAACTACAGGAAGTTTGCTATTGCCTCTATCTATATCCCCCCAGGTAAAAACATCCCTATCCTTGAACATATACTCTCCTGGATAAACACCTCCATCTCATATGAATCCATCATTCTTGGAGATGTTAGTATAGATTGGAACAACCTTATTGGTGACTCACACCAACATTTCATAAACCTGTATGTATTCTCACAACTGATCACTACTCCCACCACTACAGTAAAAATGTTACTGATTCTACAATTGACTGGATCTTGACCAATTCTCCAAACATCTATTGTAATCCTTCTACCTACCCTGACTCTATTAGTGACCATTCTCCCATCTCTATATTAAGGCACTCTCCTCAGCTCTCTAAGCCCCATCTCTACAGAGATTGTAGGAAATTGACTAACTTTAGTCCTGAAACCTTCAACTATAAACTCTCTGCCATTAATTGGTCATTCCTAAAAAGTGTTCTGCTCAATGATGCTGTTACTAAATTCAACCACATTTTCTTTGATGTCCTAAACTCTCTTGCTCCAACTCGCAAAATCAGAATCATATCTAATTTCACACCCTGCCTCTTCAAAGCTACTCATGCTTTGATGCATGAAAGAGATGCTCAATGGGAAAAATGGCAAACCACTAAAACTCTGACCTTTTTCCATGGTTATAAGCAACTCAGAAATCATGTAAAAAACTCATTATTTTGGATAAACACCAACATTTCACTAAATTTCGAAGCTCTCACCCAAATGACCCCAAAACATTCTGGAGTACTATCAACTCCCTGCTCCACACGGGTTCTCCTACCATCCCTAACCCTTTCCCCTATCACTCTCCCTCTGAAACTGCAGACTTACTCAACAAACACTTCATAGACAGCATCTCTAAACTCCTACCCTCTGGTAACTCTGCTCATCCCAACTCTTCTGTGTCACCCTCACCTCCCCTAAACCTCTATGCTCCTCTGTCTCTCAGCCTTTTACCTTGCAACCTGTTTCTACTAAGTATATCAAATCCCTGCTACTTAAACTAAGGCCATGCTCTCCGTCCACTGATAAACTCCTCCCTTTCTTAAAATTGCTGCTGACTCTATTGCAAATCCTGTATCTATCTTAATCAACTGCTCCATTCAGTAATCTACCATACTGGAAATATGGGAATCCTTCTATACCACTTCTCTACACAACAAAGGTGGCACCTCTGTTGAACCCTCTAACTACAGACCAATTGCTATTATCTCACCACTCTCTAAGATCCCCGAAAAATGTATACATGCTCAACTACTGTCCTATCTCATTCATGAAAATCTCCATACCCTCTCGCAACACGGTTTCCACCCTAAACACAGTGCCTCAACTACCTTAATATCCTTTACTCAAAAAGTTGCAGAAGCTAGGGACAACAACCTCCTCATCTCCTGCCTATTCCTTAATCTCTCTAAAGCCTTTGAAACTGTGTCTCATCCCATCCTTCTTAAAAAAGTCTCAGACCTAAACCTCTCTCCTTCCACTCTTGGCTGGTTCCAATATTACCCTATTGGCAGAAAACAAGCTGTTAGATGGCAGCAGGCTTTCTCACCCTTCCTTGCTGTTAAAACAGGAGTACTCCAAGGCTCCATACTTGGACCGCTCCTTTTCAACATTTTTACCAACAACCTACATTCATCCTGCAGTATCACATCTGTAATATAATATGCAGATGACTCTACTCTCTTATCTATCTCCAATACTATCTCTGAACTATACACACAAATACAAAATTCCTTTATCTCTGTTGAAAAATGGCTCAAAAATAATCAACTAATCCTTAACCCAAAAAAAACTCAACTCCTTCTCTTCCTACCTCAGACACTCTCTCACCTTAAATCCAACTTTTCACTTTTCTCCCTAGATAGTACCACTATTTCCCCTACCTCACACACCAAGTTCCTTTGAGTAATAATTGATAACTGACTAAAATTTGACTTGCACATGCAATAGGCCATGAAAAAAAACACCAAAAACTTGGGCTACTTTATAGGAACAAAAAATTCCTCACTATTGCCACTAAACGCACTCTTGCTCAGGCATTTGTCTTACCTTGTCTTCTGTATGCTTCCCCCATCCTTACCAATATCCAAACTACCTCAGTGCAGAAACTGGAACAAACATACAACAAAATTGCCAGATTTATTCTAAATCAACCACTCCTGTCGCATCACTGTCGCTCACTAAACAAACTTCAGTGGATGGAATTTCCGCAACTTCTCCTACAATCCCAGCTCCACACTACCTTTTCTATACTCAACAACCCCTCTGCCTGCCCTGCTCTCACCTACCATGTTACTCTCTACTCTCCCCCCTGGCCTCTACTCTTCCCCCTGGCCTCTCTGGAGTGCTGATCAACCTTTTCTCTCAGTTTATAAACCCAAAAGGAGTATTGGCAAACTACTTTACAAACACTCTGTCTCACTAAATTGGAACAAACTCTCTCTCTATGTTAGATCCAACCTTTCCTTTCCCTGTTTTAAAATGGAGCTTAAATCCCACCTACTAAACTTGAAATTATGCTGTTGCCTTGACCACAAGGAGTCTTAGTCTGTCCTACTGTATAACCTGCTGCATCTCCTTACTTTCTCTGTTAGTAACTTCTGCTTAAACTAACCTCTTAAACCCACAGCTCTACTATTATAGCCCCCTCCTTTCTCTCCCCCCTGCCATTCTCCACACTGTTTATCTCTCCCCACTGCCTATCAATGTCTGTACATTTTCCTTCTTTTGAACAACGATAATATTTTGTTTTTACTCTATGTAGTAAATTTAGACCACTGCTATCAGTGCAACCCTTAATGTTCATAATTTTTTCTATTGTTTTTCTCTTTATAATTAATTTTGTATTTGTATTGTTGTTTTTAATAGTTTTTGTCCTGTATGTTTATCTGTGCTTATATTTGCTGGGGAGCTTTCCCCTTGGGTGTCCACTGAAAATGGGTTGCTTACTATCAAAGCAATGCAAATAGTTAATAACCTTTTCTTTTTTACAATTATTTTGTATTGTGATTGTTAGTTCATATGTGTATATTGTCACTTTATCTTTATTTATGTTTGCTGGGACTTTTCCCCTCAGGTCTCCACTGAAAATGGGTTTGTTTGCAAACTCATTTGGGCTAACCCAGTTAACAAATGTGAAATAAATAAACAAATCATTTCCTTCATCACTTGGATTACTTACTTCATCCTCTATTTCCCCTTCTTTACTTTTCATTTCTTTTATATTTTCATTTACTGTCATTTCTATATCAATCTTAATCATGTTTTCTTGTTGTGTTTCTTCTGTATTATCTATGAGCACATCCTCCCTATTTTGTTCTGCTATTGTTACCTGTGCATTCTTTTCCATATTATTACAGTTCATCCATGAATGCCCTATTTTTTCACACTTTATACATTTTTGCTCACATTTGTTTTACTTCATGACCTATTTTATCACAAATGAAACATTTCTTTTTATCACAATTGTTAATTAAATGGTCCTCTTTACCACACAAAATACGTCTTCAGTTGTCCCCAGTATTTAACCAATCCCTTATTCTCTTTCATATTAATTACACTCTGCAAATGCATTATTTTGTCATTTTGCACTTTCAGTACAACACCTTATTCCCAAACCCCAGTCCATAGACCTCTGTTGTCATAGATTTTTTGTAATGTCCGAAACAGCTGTACACACAATTCTCAAATAGTCTTTTAAATTGTCTCATTCAATTTCAGTTCAAAATTGTATAAGTATTCTCTTTTTGGCTTCTCTAGTAAAAGCCTGCACCACATACATGTTTCAAGGGGTTTCATCCCTTCTTTTTTCATACTGTTCTAAGAATTTCTCCACAAACTGCACCTCCTTGAAGAAGAATTCACAAAAAGTATCTTTATTACTACAAATAAATGCTCTTACCTCTCTGGGTTTGACACCCAGTGGTGAAATGATGCTGTCTCATACTTCATACCTGTCCAGTTCCTTTTCCCTCTTTCTACTTATTCTTACCGGATACTTTCTTCTTACTTCTGCCTTCTGTCTTCTCCTCTTTCATCTTCTCTCACTGTCTACACATAAGATTTCTTCTCCTCCTTCCTTAATTCCTGCACTTCTTCTTCTTGGATTCTATCCATAATGTCTCCCCATGATGCTACCTTCTCACTCTCTGGTTCATTGTGTTCAATTAGTTCTTTTACGTAGACATCCCCCAACCCTCCCAACTGGAGGGTTGTAACAATATACTCCAGTGTTGCAGATTCAAATACAAATTTTACTGAAAAATGACCTCCAAATCTGCCATCTCAACCTTGATTCCATCATACTGCCTCTTCCTCAATTCTGCACCTCTCTCTTTACTCTCCTCTCCATCCACCTCACTTGCTTCACTTCTGACTCCTTCTCCATCGCATTTCACATCTCAGCTGTTTGATTAACAGCTTTTTTCACCTTACACACACAAAAAACATTTTCTGTTTCCTGAATTTGCAAACTTCCCCCTTGTCTGAGCTGCACTCCATGCCCATACTGGAAGACAGGAAGGATAATGCAGAATCGTGTCCCCCGTACACTCTGAAAAGTGTAGGGTAAGTTCCCTGATGCTCTGTCCAAATCTCCTCTAGTAGTATAACTATCAACATGGTTCTCCCCAGAAAAGAGGTCATGAAGCTCATAAATAAATCACAGCTATTTCACTACTAGACATATTTATGCACATATTTTCTAATAGATATGCAGTCCATTTATGTATCTTTCTCTTGTCGTGGAAACAATAACTTAATGGTCTTCTGACGTATGCTGTTTCCACCTGCTGTAAGTTATTCTAGTGCATGAACACTTCTTTGCCCTATGCTTTCATTATTGCTGTTTTGAAACTCTGTTAAAACAATGATTCTTCATAAATGTCAAAACTACTGTTAAGACAGTATGCAGCTCAGATGTTTGAGTTCTGTTCTCTCTTCCATTCCCCAAGTCTCTTCCATGTGGTGTCATTAAGATATAATGAGTATTCTGTCTGTCCTGCTTACTTGATGCATAAACTAAAATTATTCTTGTGTGATGAAATAAAGTAGCAGCAAGAAAGCATAATTAAATTTCTAATTGAAAGTGACACATAACCTTTTACAGAAGGCATTAATTGCAGCACCTACAAAACAATATTTGTAGAGGTAAACATTGCAAAGACTTTTAGGTTCATAGGTTAGTACTAAGCTAACTGCTCTTGCGAGCCATTTTAAGCTTAGCCAATTATCCCTTGTGTGACTCAAACCCTGCAACTTGTGTTTGTAAGGCAAACACCTTAACCATTAGGCCACCCTCCCAACCCCAGCTGGGCACTGAAAATAAAGAAATGTCTTGTATAACTAATGACATGATGAGTCATTGGGTCAGATTCCAAATGTTATTTGCAGACAGCATAGCACACTGAAGGAAGACTTCAGCGCACTAGCTGTGCATGTGATTTTAGAATCCATGTTGAAAGCAGTCCAATTACTTAGCAATTCAGTGTAGGATAATTATGGATTCTGCAAACACCCATCAGATTCCAAAGCACATCATGTCAACTCAGTGTAGCTTAAATGCTACAAACTGCAATGCTGAATTTGTTTCTAAAATCATTGGTGTATGTTCTACAGCCTCACAAGGAACAGATGCTACTACTATGGATTATGTCATTTTCCATAAGAATACACAAAAAAAAAAGGAAAGAAAAGAAAAATGCAACCTGCCATGAATGAACTGCAACAGGATGCAGCAATACAAGCCATAGATGAGGATGTGGTGTGTATCATAGAAGGCAGCCAGCTAGAGTGAGAGCAAGGCTGCATCTAAACTAATTGTCAGACCAACAGATAATTGACAGGTACTGCCTAGATAGATAGCTGGTCCAGACTGTCAGCAACATGTCTGTGCTGACCCTGTAAGGAAACCCCATCACCCTTGAAACTAAAATGTGTCTCAACTTGGATGTACTTGCATCTTGGATGTTCCAAAGACACATGAGGATGGTGTGGGGGTATCACAGGCAGCTGTCATTTGTATCCTGGCAAAATACTTGAAAGCAATGTGGATGACTGCATACACTTTCCATCCAGCCCCATGGAGTGGAGAACTGAAATGCATCAGTTGAATAATATTGCAAACTTTCACATGTACTCAATTCAATAGATTGCACACACAACCCTATCAAGACCTCAGAACATCCTTAAACAGACAAATATTTAAACAGAAAGGGTTGGCCATCCCTTAATTGCCAGATGGTCTGTGCAGCAGATGGCAGCATAACAAACATTATTGCAGCACATTCTGGAAGTGTTCATGGTGTTGTCATATAGAGGGAAGTTGGTCTGAGGGCCACATTACAGCAAGTGAGGAACTACTCCTGGGCAAGTACAGGAACACAGCTAGAATGTAAGCTAAAGATATCCCTCCCAGCAATATCCATACTGAAAACAATTGTGTTTAATCCTCAGAACAAGTGACTGTGGTCATCCATTTAAGCCATGGCTAATGACCTCATACCATGAACCATTCAACCCTTCAGAGGAGGCCTACAATAGAGTACATACAACAACCAGAAATATCACGGAGTATGTGCTCAGTGTACTGAAAGATAAGTTTAGATGTACAACAGGGATCATCAACTCAAGGCACAAGTAATAGAGGTATGTATACACACTGATATTGTTGTATCTGGGTATGGCACACAAAAAGGGGCATACATCAGTGTAATATATTCCTATATGTCCACTATAAACTTCAAACAGGTAAAGGACTCAGGACATAATCCAAAACTGTTGTTAATAATAACATGTCACTGTAAAGTATGGATAAAGTAATGTAGTAAACAGAGTCAAATACGTTTAGGAAAACTGTCAGATTCATGTGGCATTAGACTTGTCACAGACAGTAACAATATCAGTGTTCTGCACAGCTATTATCTTCACTAAGGGGTGAGAATGACATTGCCTGAAAGACTCTATTAACTGTCTGTGTTACTCTAATGCAATCTAGGGTGCCCACACTGATGACTTACCCCATGGTCTAGTCTACCACTATCATGTATGGAAACACTTGGCCCAGGTTGCTTCACAGAAGAGACTGATAGGGTGATGCCAGCATGTGGAGGTGAAGGACATTTCTACAACTTGACTGTATGATTGTGACCTAGCAGCAGGTGTGTATATGTTAGAACATAGACATCGATGCCTAATTGCCAAGGTTGGTTCTGCTGACAGTGGGCCTGCCTCTTCCATGTGGCAATCTTCTAAGCACCGTCAGGGCATGCAGAACTCTGCCTGTACTATGGCACTGCTGTTGTAATAGTGTAGAGACATAGGATTCTACTGACCATGCTCAGATATCATGCTTTCATTCTGTACAGCCAATGACACCATTACCTCACTGTATCTGTGCTCCTGTCTATCATGCAGCACACTTAACACAATCTGTGTCATGGGCAAGTGCATGATGTCAGATCCATGACATTGCTGGCAACATTCATGTATCTGTAGGAGTAGGTGGATACCCTCTGTCACATGCCCATGCACACCAACTGCATTCCTACAACTACTGCAGTGGGCAGTATCAATGTGTTGTAGGGAACTGTCAACATCAGCATCAGTCTCAACATGGGTCTGTTGTTCACAGGTCTCATCCTGTCCACCATCTGATGTCCCTTTATTGTCAGGATGGCTGGACAAGTTTCCCTCTACATCACTTGCTACAGCTGCATCCACATGACTGTCCCTACCTTGGCTGGACTGTATCACCATGCCACTGTCCTGTGTGCCAGAGGCCATGCTACCATTCTGAGACACATCAGATGGCACATCATGATCACTGGAAGGGTAGCTGATGTGCTAAATAAAGACACATATGACACTGATGAAGACAATGTACTTACATCACAGGCTGCGTATAATTAAAGACATATGACACATATATCTCACTGCAATGTTACAGATAATACTGACTTACCAATAGGTCTTGTGTGCATGGGTCACAGAATCTATTTAACAGGGAGTTGACAGTTAGGTTACATATTCAACATACATGACATATATGATGAATATAAACATAACACACGTGACAAATCCTTGTGGGAAGACGGAGTGGTAAAAGAGGGGTGAACTTCAACTATTTTAGGGAAACAAAGTCAGCATTATTAATCACATCATTGCCAGCATGGACCATTTGAATAGTGTTAAACCATACAGTAGGTGTTGCAAAGACATACCACTTGTTTTTGCACTTTATGGTGATGCAGTCTGTCCTACAAATGGGTAGAAGGATGCATTATTAATGGAGGACAACAACAGGAGTAACATCAATGACATGTATGAAAGCCAGGTAATAGCATACCACTGACAGAGTCTTGCTGTTGTGAGTTTGTGTGTTGTACTGTGGATCATGCAGTGGGAAAGTAAGAGAAAGACAACGCAGTCATGTATTCAGCCAACAGAATACTGACATCATGTCATATATGACACAGTAACAGGGGCTGCAAATACTCAAGTGACAGATGTTGCACCTTTTAGCCAGATGCCTTGTGTACAAAAACAGTAACATTAATGTTATGTATCACAGGTCTGCTATACATTTCTGCAAAGCATGAACCCATTGGGGTAATATACCTGGTCTGTCTATACTTGTACCTGAATGGCTTGGGCCACCACTGGATATACATGTAGTGTACAATGTTAGGGAAATATCAGTATGACAGTAAACAGCAGTGCTGTGACATGAGGCTGAGGCAATACCAAGCAGTGTCCACAGCAACACTGCATGGAGACAGTCACCTGCCATGCCTGGTGTTGTACAGAAGTAGATGGACCTGTGAACATTAATGAAGGCAGCATTGCACATGTTGGTTGCACTGATCTGTCTATACTGCAATTGTATGACTATATGTCATAAGACTTACTTCCATTGTCATCACTCTGTCTGGATTTCAGAGCATGATTCCATTCTGTTACTGTAAATCCAAAATGACAATTTAATAATATGCATGCATCAGCGATATGAGACAAATTACTCCATAGTCATCCATGTCATGGAAAGTATGACATACGTGTTTGCCATGGAAATCCTTCTTCTGTCACACCCTTGGGTATATGTCGCGCCCCACTCTCTGTATGCAGGGATGCAAGAAATATTGTGATCTCATCAGGTGGTCAGTGGTGGGCCACCACTGATGATATCCCTCATTCCTTCAAACCACCATAACCTGCTGGCTGCATGGAGGATCATGTTGGAGCAGTGTTGGTGACAAGCCTCATGGAATCTATTGTGGCTTCCACATTAATCATTTTGGTGATGTCAACCCACACTTCTTTCCTTCATACTGTATTCCCTGCCCATTCAAGGAGCCTCAATACATGTTGCTGCAGTGCATCTATTATCATCTCATTTTCCTATGGGAAGAAATTGTTTTCCCTTGCTCTCTTTGCCATCTAAAAACAGTGACATGCACATGTTCATATTCATGTGGGGTCCCAGGGTTCCTATCACATAATCGAACTTCCAGAAGGTCGAACACCAGAAGTTTGAACTTGAAAGTTTGAAAGTTGAAAATGTCAAAGCCGCAGAAGTCCAAATTCTTTCCCAGAGAAAGAATTTGGTTGGATGTTTCTGCAGCTTCGACATTTTCTCCACTGTGGTGCAAAAATTATAGAACGGGTTAAGGCAAGTGTGCAATTGTGACTGACATTGGGTTTAGGGTGCGGGTAAGGTAAGGGTACAATAGTGACGGGCATTAGGGTTAGGGTGCAGGCAATGTAAGTGTGCGATAGTGATGGACTTTAGGGTTAGGGTGCTGGTAAGGTACGTGTGCGATAGTGATGGACTTTAGGGTTAGGGTGCGGGTAAGGTAAGTGTGCAATAGTGATGGACTTTAGGGTTAGGGTGCAGGTAAGTGTGCGATAGTGACGGACCTTAGAGTTAGGGTGCAGGTAAGGTAATTGTGCGATAGTGATGGACCTTAGGGTTAAGGTTTGGGTTAAGGTTAGTGCATAGATAGTTGTATATGTATGGTTTAGTGTAGGTCTATAAGGTTTTTGGTGTGCTTGTGTTGTGTGTGTGTTTTTCAGAACAGTAATTTTTTTCTCTGGGAAACAATTCACTGTTCTGATGTTTTGATGTTATCACATTTCGATCTTCCAAGTTCAAACTTATGGTGTTCAGAATTTTGGAAGTTCAATTACGTGATATAGTCCTAGGGTCCCAGTTATACAGATGATTATGTAAATAGCTTATGTCACCATAAACAATTCACATTCCTGTGAAATACAAAAGTCTAAGAAACAATCACTGTGACATACAGTAATGTGACATATAAAAACTTAAAACAATGCCAGTATATATAATAGTCAAAAATTCAACATAACTTGTGATATCTGTAGAGGCTGTCTGGGGGATTTCAACCTATACACTAATATCCCTTAAAAGGAGGTCATCCACAGGAGTCTACCTGCATTTTACATTAAAGCACTACACAAACATATGTGCAAAACAGAAATGGGTGTTGCTGTAACTGTAATACAATTGCAGCCCAAACAGACAAGTATTAAAAAACACCACAGATCATTTCAGCCATTACTGAGCAGTGAATGCCACCCACTTCATAGGATCATAGGAAATTACTAGGCTAATGGCCCTTACAAGCCTAGCCAAGTTTTACTCTTATTTTCATGACACAGAGGTTCAGCACAGATGATCTGTAAATAATCAACTGAACAATTTACAGAAAGTGCCAGAAAATCTCAGTATCATTATGCAGGCTACAGACAGTATGGATCATTTTTATATTAAACCAGTAGTTATAAGACTTGTATTATAAGACTTGTATTAAGAATCATCGATGAATAAATATCTGTAACAGCAAATAGACATAGTGTACATGTATTATTCAATAATAATGATTAAAATGTACCTAAAATATGTGTTCCTAGTTGTTTTAAACCCCCACTACACCCATTATTGTAATTTAAAAAAAAAATATTCATACTTGATGTAAGGCATGCACTTAGTGAAAATACAGCTTCCCCAGTACAATATCATAAGAGAAGAGAAGAAAATGCTTGAAACTATTAGTTACTGACATAAGAATAATAAGGCCCGATAAAGGCAGAGGGTTGGTTATAATGGATACAATAGAATATCTAGGAAGGATGTACAAGATCCTATTCGAGGATGCATAAGGGCAAACATCTTTGAATGACTTTAGCACTGCATATAGAAGTATTGAAATACAACTAAATGATGTTATTACAGCAATGAATTAGTGTAGAGGACTACCACTATCTAAATCTGGATAATCTGATGGTACCAACCATATTCACAGTTCTGAAGATCCACAAGAACTTAACTAATCCCCCAATGCATCCAATAGTTGACGCTCATGGATCTATCACATGCACCTTCTCTAAATTCCTAGATAAGACATTTATGACATATATACAAAAGGTAAGCCACATATGCAAAGACTTGTGGAATTTCCCAAGTAAATGCAATAGCCTTGAATTTAGTGAAAAAATTATTTTCAAAACTATTGATGTTAAAGACTTATTCGCAGTAATTCTTCACTATACACGAGTGCAATGGTTTACTGAATACTTGCATAGAAAAGGGCTTTCAAGAGATAGAATTAATTTGTATGTGGAAATGACAGAAATAGTTTTGAAAAACAACTATATATTTTTCAATGATCAATACATTTTGCAAAAACAGGGTGTATCAATGGGGTCTGCCCGTGGTTCACTTTTTTGAACATCATGATGAATGAATAGGAGTATAAATTCTTATTTGATAGTGAACACATGAGTTCATGTAGGTTATACACCTGATAGTTGGATGACATACTGATTGTATGCAAAGATGACAAAGAAAACATAAGTATGTTTTTGGACTACATTAATAACATAACTAATTTCTTAACTCTTACACATGAAACAGGAGTAGATTCTATAAACTACTTGGATTTAATGTTGCTGAAAGATGTGACCAACAAAAGGCACATTTCTAAGATATATAGAAAACCAAACTACTCAAATACTTTGTTACATTTTTCCAGTTCTCATGCTACCACCCAAAAAAAAAAAAAAAAGCAGTGGTCATGGGTCAGTTTGTGCATGCTGCATACATGGTATCTTTAAATGAACACTTTCCACAAGAATGTTATTTTTTGAAGGACATGTTCAGTAGGAGAGGTTATCCAGACACATTCATAGATAATTTGATGTATGAAGTAATTCACAAACTCTGTATGCAGGGATGCAAGAAATATTGTGATCTCATCAGGAGGTCAGTGGTGGGCCACCACTGAAGATATCCCTCATTCCTTCAAACCACCATAACCTGCTGGCTGCATGGAGGATCATGTTGGAGCAGTATTGGTGACAAGCCTCATGGAATCTATTGTGACTTCCAGCCACATTAATCATTTTGGAGATGTCAACCCACACTTCTTTCCTTCATACTGTATTCCCTGCCCATTCAAGGAGCCTCAGTACATGTTGTTGCAGTGCATCTATTATAATCTCATTTTCCTATGGGGAGAAATTGTTTCCCCTTGCTCTCTTTGCCATCTAAAAACAGTGACATGCATATGCTCATATTCATGTGGGGTCCCAGGGTTCCTATCATGTAATCGAACTTCCAGAAGGTCGAACACCAAAAGTTTGAACTTGGAAGTTTGAAAGTTGAAAATGTCAAAGCCGCAGAAGTCCAAATTCTTTCCCAGAGAAAGAATTTGGTTGGATGTTTCTGCAGCTTCGACATTTTCTCCACTGTGGTGCGAAAATTATGGAACGGGTTAAGGTAAGTGTGCGATTGTGACTGACATTGGGGTTAGGGTGCGGGTAAAGTAAGGGTACAATAGTGACGGGCTTTAGGGTTAGGGTGCAGGCAAGGTAAGTGTGCGATAGTGATGGACTTTAGGGTTAGGGTGCTGGTAAGGTAAGTGTGCGATAGTGATGGACTTTAGGGTTAGGGTGCGGGTAAGGTAAGTGTGCAATAGTGACAGACTTTAGGGTTAGGGTGCAGGTAAGTGCAGTGACGGACCTTAGAGTTAGGGTGCAGGTAAGGTAAGTGTGCGATAGTGATGGACCTTAGGGTTAAGGTTTGAGTTAAGGTTAGTGCATAGATAGTTGTATATGTATGGTTTAGTGTAGGTCTATAAGGTTTTTGGTGTGCTTGTGCTATGTGTGTGTTTTTCAGAACAGTAATTTTTTTCCCTGGGAAAAAAATCACTGTTCTGATGTTTTGATGTTATCACATTTCGATCTTCCAAGTTCAAACTTATGGTGTTCAAAATTTTGGAAGTTCAATTACGTGATATAGACCTAGGGTCCCAGTTATACAGATGATTATGTAAATAGCTTATGTCACCATAAACAGTTCACATTCCTGTGAAATACAAAAGTCTAAGAAACAATCACCGTGACATACAGTAATGTGACATATAAAAACTTAAAACAATGCCAGTATATATAATAGTCAAAAATTCAACATAACTTGTGATATCTGTAGAAGCTGTCTGGGGGATTTCAACCCATACACTAATATCCCTTAAAAGGAGGTCATGCCACAGGAGTCTACCTGCATTTTACATTAAAGCACTACACAAACATATGTGCAAAACAGAAATGGGTGTTGCTGTAACTGTAATACAATTGCAGCCCAAACAGACAAGTATTAAAAAACACCACAGATCATTTCAGCCATTACTGAGCAGTGAATGCCACCCACTTCATAGGATCATAAGAAATTACTAGGCTAATGGCCCTTACAAGCCTAGCCAAGTTTTACTCTTATTTCCATGACACAGAGGTTCAGCACAGATTATCTGTAAATAATCAACTGAACAATTTACAGAAAGTGCCAGAAAATCTCAGTATCATTATGCAGGCTACAGACAGTATGGATCATTTTTATATTAAACCAGTAGTATAAGACTTGTATTATAAGACTTGTATTAAGAATCATCAATGAATAAATATCTGTAACAGCAAATAGACATAGTGTACATGTATTACTCGATAATAATGATTAAAATGTACCTAAAATATGTGTTCCTAGTTGTTTTAAACTCCCACTACACCCATTATTGTAATTATTTAAAAGAATATGCATACTTGATGTAAGGCATGCACTTAGTGAAAATACAGCTTCCCCAGTACAATATCATAAGAGAAGAGAAGAAAATGCTTGAAACTATTAGTTACTGACATAAGAATAATAAGGCCCGATAAAGGCAGAGGGTTGGTTATAATGGATACAATAGAATATCTAGGAAGGATGTACAAGATCCTATTCGAGGATGCATAAGGGCAAACATCTTTGAATGACTTTAGCACTGCATATAGGAGCATCGAAACACAACTAAATGATGTTATTACAACAATGAATTAGTGTAGAGGACTACCACTATCTAAATCTGGATAATCTGATGGTACCAACCATATTCACAGTTCTGAAGATCCACAAGAAATTAACTAATCCCCCAATGCATCCAATAGTTGACGCTCATGGATCTATCAAATGTACCTTCTCTAAATTCCTAGATAAGACATTTATGACATATATACAAAAGGAAAGCCACATATGCAAAGACTTGTGGAATTTCCCAAGTAAATGCAATAGCCTTGAATTTAGTGAAAAAATTATTTTCAAAACTATTGCTGTTAAAGACTTATTCGCAGTAATTCTTCACTATACACGAGTGCAATGGTTTACTGAATACTTGCATAGAAAAGGGCTTTCAAGAGATAGAATTAATTTGTATGTGGAAATGACAGAAATAGATTTGAAAAAACAACTATATATTTTTCAATGACCAATACTTTTTGCAAAAACAGGGTGTATCAATGGGGTCTGCCCGTGGTTCGCTTTTTGGAACATCATGATGACTGAATAGGAGTATAAATTCTTATTTGATAGTGAATACATGAGTTCATGTAGGTTATACACCTGATAGTTGGATGACATACTGATTGTATGCAAAGATGACAAAGAAAAAATAAGTATGTTTTTGGACTACATTAATAACATAACTAATTTCTTAACTCTTACACATGAAACAGGAGTAGATTCTATAAACTACTTGGATTTAATGTTGCTGAAAGATCTGACAAACAAAAGGCACATTTCTAAGATATATAGAAAACCAAACTACTCAAATACTTTGTTACATTTTTCCAGTTCTCATGCTACCACCCAAAAAAAAAAAGCAGTGGTCATGGGTCAGTTTGTGCATGCTGCATACATGGTATCTTTAAATGAACACTTTCTACAAGAATGTTATTTTTTGAAGGATATGTTCAGTAGGAGAGGTTATCCAGACATATTCATAGATAATTTGATGTATGAAGTCATTCACAAAAGGGAAAACAACTACTTCATTCCTATTTTAACCAACAAAGAACACACCAGTGAAATAGTAATGATACATCAGGATGCAACCAATAAGGCTAATAGGAATGAATTTAAAATTTGCCTTATTATTACATATACAATAGACAGCAATAAAATCAAATGGGTTATACAAAAAAATTGGTCCATCTTATATGATGACAGGGAAATTAAGCAAAAAGTAGGAGACAAACCCATTGCAGTTTATAGAAAAGGTACTTGCCTCGCAAATATGTTTGAGACTAATGTATTAAATTTATCTAGGGAAACTAACAATATGTGTAAGTGTGGATGTTGTCATCACTGTCCTTTTAGTCAAACAGCCAGCACCTTTAACATTAGTAATCACCCTTTTAAACTGAAGGGTAGGTTTAACTGTGACACAAATGGTGTTGTGTAAGTGGCATTATGCCAAGTGTGCTCAAGTTACTACATAGGAAAGACAGAGTGTACACTAAGGGACAGAATGTATGATCACAATTATGAAATAGAGAAGAAAAAGTCAACAACACATTGTATTAATAAAAATCCAGATAATGGATTTACATTTTTGGTGTTACAGAAAGTGACACCTAATTTAACGGGAAGTCCTTGGTCTTTACAATTAGAAAAAAAGAGAATTAACCCCGCAGCTCCATCTGAAGGCAGGTAGCTGGCCAGGGCTTAATGAAATGTCATCTATTACTTGTCTATTAAAACTTAAGATGTATGTAAGATGACAAAAGTTTTTCTGATATCTTTCAAATGCATTTTTTATCAAAAATTAGGTGTCTATATCAGTATTTCGAAAATTGAATAGTTCGAATCACTAAATGTCGAACTGGCATGTTCGAACTATCCAATTTTTGAATGCCAAGAAAAAAAAAATAAACAACAAAAAAAAAAAAGTAAAGGGTGTAGGCAGGGGGCAAGCCCCCCTGTACCCCTCACACCCCCCACTACTTAAATATACCAACTCCAAGACTGCACTGCATTGAGGTAAATGAAAATAACATAACCCCTTATGGAAATTTCCGTTTACCCGTTCGACGTTCTGCCCTTTCAGCATTCTTGATGTGACAATATCAAATTTGATATTGTCAGCATTCGAGATGCTGATAGGGACCCAAAATTAGCACATTTTTACCAGTGTGTAATATGTTTTAATGTTTATTTAATGAAATGCATTAAATTAATAGATATTAATTTGGTTACAATGCACCTAGCCCTTTAAAATTTAAAAATTCATGTGGTCATGTGATTTTAAGTGGTTTATAACCAGCTATTTTTACAACTCATTTATCTGAGGAAGTCTCTGGTATAAGGAGATGAATGTGCTTATCTGTGGAAAAATAAAATATGTTAGCTCATAAGTCATGCATTTTTGGTTTTTACATATGGATATATTTGTAATCCATAGGTTTCTATATGTAAACCACATAGTGTATGGAGTCACCCAGATGATATACGGTTAATCCATAAATCTGTCTTTATGTACTGTTCACGTATTCTGTGTAAATTTGTCTACTCAACTGCAAATGGGAAATTAATGCATGTTCTTAATGCAGATGGCAACACCTGTGTGTGTAAAGGTAAACCAAATAGCACTCCTGTAAGTTACAATCATTTGTTTTAATGCACACATTTTCCATAAAAAGAAATATAAACAGATGCATTTGAGAATGAGTAATGGTAACAGGGATAATATTCTCAAAAAACAAAGTGTAACAAGTACCAATATACCTTACCAACTACCTGTAACTCAACTAGAACTGAAAGTAAGAGCACCTAATGTGCATCCGTCTTTTAAGTAACATTTCTATCATACATAATTAACGAGGTTCATTAAAATTCCAGGTGTTGGAATCCCATTTATGCACATTCACTTAAGTTCTCAAAATTCAGTGCATTGACCCATAGCACAGCATAAGGGGAAGGTGTTCTGTGCAAGTACCTACCAGGTATCAATAAAAGGTATCATGTGGAGCACATGCCCATTATCTTCTAGTGATCTGATAACATGACAATAGCACTGCATTTAAATATTTTGATACATTTATAGATCAGGTTATTGCTACCTGTGAAATGAGTGGAACCTCAGTGATCAATGTTCAAATCTTAATACATTTTCTATTGGAGTATAGACATTATCAAGCTGGATACTTACAGGAGGCTTTGATGTGTCTGGTCAACCAAATGGACCAAGGAGGAGACTATGCAGATACTGACAGGAATGTAGTATTGGATGTGAGCCAAGGTAAGAAACTTCACAATGATCAACATTTGAAACCAGACTGTGAGGGTGCATTGATGATGTACAGGAGCTACTGCACTGGAGTGCAGGTTCACCAGTGCTACAATGAGCTACATCAGAGGGGCACAAATGAGCTTCACTGGAGGGTCGCTGAGGTTTGGAGACAGCTGGTGGATGCCTAGAGTAAGTGTCACAATCCTACGTATGCCTGAGCATTCTTATGGAAATTAGAGATATAGATGTGTTCCAAATGTATCAGATACATGGCTTTTATAACCATTACAGAGCTGGTCTGCTGATTAGCTCATCTAGGTAATTAAGACAACATGGAGAGTGTCCTCCACATAGGCATACCCCTCAACTGTCCAAATTTTCACAGAATGCCCAGATGTTTGCATCATATTTTTAGTCTGTTCCTCATAAAATTTGTGATTTTTCTGGCAAATCACTGAGATGATCTGAAGACTGAAGTTGTTAAATAATTATATACATTTGCGTTTCAAACATATCCTTCATAAACATAAATGCTAAGACAATCCTGTTATTCTAGCAGGTTTTTAAGTTTATAAGAGCAATATTTAAGATCTATCCCTATTTTTGGCCCTTTGTTCTCCGTTTGGTCAGGCTTTGTCCAGATTTTATGCACTAAGAGGTTGATTATGGGTTCCATTCCCATGCTGTTAATTTATTTACTAATGTTTAGAATATACATAATATTGAACATTGTAGATGTACATCTGTTTTTCCAACATATGATGGCATCATTTCACTCATCCAGTATAGTCATGTATCACTGATGCTTATAGCACCCAGGCCTCTGAAGACTGCGCATTTCATAGTTATCCATTATACTACAAAAGTTTTGCCTACTCTACCTGTATATGTATGAATAGTAACTCATAAATAATGTCTTTATTTCATTCCAAATAATAAAGTGAATATTCTTACTACAATCGCATTTACTTAAGCTAAAAGGAATGCCTGTCTGACTGCTTACACATATGATTTCAGTTATGTTATTTTGATTATAATGACCAATAAGAGTCACACGTTTCTGCATTCATCTGTTACCCACAGGAATATGGACACACACACACACACACACACACACACACACACACACACACACACACACACACACACACACACACACACACAGTACTTGTTTATTGAGATTAAATGTGTGCTGCCTCTTAGCTCGACCTGTAAAGAAACCAGCCAGCATAACTATATTTTGTTGTGCTGTGGGTTACATTCAACAAAAAGGAAATCCATCCATCCAAAACTCCTTTTCCCATTTTTGCACATGGGGTTAGGATGTCACTTCAACAGTGACAATCAATTAGAGCAAAATTTGACACTGCCGCTGTATTTCTTCCACACACTCACGTTTAATTTAGAGTGTCCAATAAACCTGCGACATGTCTTTGGAATGTGGGAGGAAACCCATGCGAATATAGAGAAAACATGCAGACTTTGCATAGAAGGCACCCTAGTCGAGAACTGAACCAAGGAATCGTTTTCTGTGAGGTAACAATGCTATCCACTACACCACTGTGCCACCCCCTTGGAGGGGAGACATATCATTATATTGTTATCTTTGCATATTTCAAACATTGTTGAATATTTTTCTGTACATAACTACTTATTGATGTTAACCTTTTATTTTGTGCATAGTTAAAAATAACTTGTTTTTTATCTAATTCCTATAAATATCCTCATAATCCATAATATTCTGTAAACAGTATCTCTAAGTGTTTAACGCTTGCAGCAGATTGTTATATGTCTGACAGTTTTGTGCACTACGGTATTATTTCCAAAAGTACTGCCAAGTGTTGTTTTATCATTCATTCTTACATTCACTTCAGCAACATCTTAGCTTTTGAGGGAGTCAGATGGTCAGACTTACAGATGAAATGCAGATCACGGGGATACAGTGAGATATGCATTTGATTTGTAATGAGCACCTTGCCAAGGAATATCTGTAAATATAGTCCTCCCACATACATTAGTGTGTCCCTGATGCACAGCACGTCTTAGGTCTCTGTTAACAGAAGCTATGTGATACATGACACTGTCCCACTATCCCAAAGTCTGAGGGATGAATGTTTTCAACTGCTATTATTGGCTGTGACCATAAGGCTGATATGAATTCATTCTTGCAAATTATTTACCTACATGCATAGCAAGTGGTCCTTTTTTGAAATTGTAAATCATAATCCATTTAATTAGCCCGTACCTGCAAATTCATACCACCAAGTGTTTTCACTGCATTCACAATACACACTCTTAGGTAAGATTGATTAGCTAGGCAGATAGGTGTCAGGGTTAAAGTGTAGATTTATATTACAGTTGCAAGTTTGAATCTCATATATTTCAGTGTTCAAAGATGTAAAAGCTTCTCTGTGTACCATTGCAATATGGATATGGTTATTCTTTGATGCTCTTTAAAAGTAATTTTTTAGAAACTAATCAGAACACTGTATATCCCTGTTATTTGAGGACTATACCATTCATAGTTGTTCGTGTTTTTTTTCAGGCAACAAAGGCAGGACTTGAAATCATGTGCTGTGCATCAACTGGATTCACAGGCTTGAGTAGCAGTGGAGGGAGAGAGGTATGTAGTTTAATTTATCCTGTTTTGTTAAATAAAATGTATCTGATCCTTGTTACAGGCATGCATTTTTTACATTACAATGTGTTTTGCTTAGAATGCCGAATACCCATTATGCACCAGTAAGGTAAATGCAATAATCACACTATACCTGTGCTTAAAAGTCTGATTGAAATACAAATTTGTTGAAATATCATTTAGCAGCAAGCCACATTTTCTGAAGATAGTTTTTAAAATGTAGTCTATGACCTAAATGATAATCCAGTTTGTGTATCTGTCTCATATATTTAAGGCAGACATTTTACATGCAAGTCAAATGCACTGTTACTTATAATGCATGTATGGCACTTTTGTATGTGTGGTTGTGGTTTACAGTGATTAATCTGTTGTGTGTAGTCTGCTCATTTACAGGCTGAACGGGTATCTGCTATGTCAGTGTTCACATTGTCATTTGAATATGTGTGGAATGCCCTTTAGTTCAACTTTGTTATTCTATCTAATACATTGGGTGCTTCTGTTAAAGCATATTTGTATCCTGTACTTATGGATATTTGTGCATATAGGCATTTCTTTGCAGCATTTCATAATCAGCAATTGTCAGCAGGAAGCTTGCATTTTGCAGGTGACTGACTGATAATAATTGTAGGTAAGTCATGCTTTCAGTTGAAGGCATACAATACTGTTTACACAGCATATACCAGACTCTTGTGTCACAGGCAGTGACTGTGTTTATCAATGAACATTATAAATATTTTTTACTATTGTAGTCTTTATATTGATGTGGGGTCAGCCAATTACCATGCTGCCTGACTCTGATATTCGGAATATGGCTTGCATAGTTTCTACAACATTGTCAGCTCACTTTATTTTCATTTTAACAATGTCACTTGGTGGCTGTTGACATGACTCATTACATGCAGAGACTACAATTTACATTCACATACAGACATAACTACTCAGATAACACATGCAAGGGAAAAACATTGGAAATTATGACTTGTTATCAGACTCTCAACTGGACAGTTTGCTGAGGGAGATAACATTATTAAACAGTGCAGGTCCCAATAATTTATTTTACTTTTGTTTACTGGGAATGTCCGACTTGGAACAAAGACAGTTTTCAGTGGAGGCCCAGGGAAAATGCTCTAGACATGTATTTGTAATGAGGAAACCACAGCACCCAGACGAAACGCATATGAACACAGGGAGGATATGCATACTCTGCACTGCAGCTGAGAATTGAACTGGAGTACCTCTTGCTGTGAAGTGACAAAGCTACCGCTGCACCACTGCTCCATCCAGTAATAATGTTATTTTCACATTTACAGGTTTTTATTTAGTCAAATTTTAGTTATGTTACTCTGCCATGAAGCAGTGTCAGTCATGATTCCATTCAAATGTCAGGAAATGTTACATGTGCTAGCTTTGCATATGCTTGTCATACTTCATGCTGGCCATTAAGAAAATGTTCAGGTCATGTCATGGTTTCCATTGGTAAGTCATGTTATGCATGCCACTGCATGGCCTTGATTGATTGCTCACAGTAGTGATGGATATATTCTCCATGACATGTTCTGTTATTGGACTTGACCATAACTATAGATAAAGTGATGTAGGGAAGGTGTTGTGTGCATTAGGAGTCATTCACTAGTAGCAATCATGTTGATTATAATTGTGCTACTTCTTAATGCTTGCACCACTTTAAAAAAAATGTCTTAAATAAAAACTTCAAAGTATGTTACTATACCTTTAGTCTCATATTTGTATTTGCAGAACTCATATGTGGATGGGATGTTAATTAATGTATGTTAGATTGCGCACATCAATTTCACTTTAAGGTCAGCTATGATCTTCATGGGAATGTGCAACATGATAGACATTTGCTTTTCATTGTTATGGTTTTGACTACTGACATACATCACACATGGTGGTACACTGGACTATGGTCATAACATATTTAAACATTTCATGAGGGCTCTTCTCTCTACCTGTTCATTGTGTTACAGTGGGGATGTTATGCAGACAGGTAGTACTAGGTATGCATATGCAATTTTTGTTTTGTGTTGTGATTCATCTTGACAGTGCTTTGGACCCATGGACAATAGCAAATCAGACATAGAAGAATGCATGCCAGCTGACTGCTGGACTCCTCAGATGATGACAATGATGATGACAGCAGTAATGAGGAACCTGGACCTGCACCTACATGAGCCATCATACCTGCTACAACCCTGAGGAATCAACGCCAGGAACAACAGAGAGATGATTACTGGGAGGAGATCCAGGAATGAAGAGGTAAAAGCTAGAATTAGAGGGTCTGCAGCCAAATGGCATAGAGTCTCAGGTGTAGTCTATGACAGAAGAATTCCAAAGAAGCTGAAAAGTAAGGTGTACAAGATTAGGTACGACCATTACTACTGTATGGTACAGAAACCTGGGAAATAAAGGCAGAGCAGATGAGGAAGCTAGAGGTGATGGGAAGGAAGTACCTGAGAAGGGTGGTAGGATGCGGACTGTGGGACAGATGAAGAAATGAGGAGATAAGAGCAGAATCCAAATTGCAGAATAGATCAAAGAAAACAGATTAATGTGGTTCGGACATGTACAGAAAAACAGATTACAACCTGATGAAGAAGATTTGGATCAGACAGGAAGAAGGTGAGAGGAAACAAGGACATCCAGAAAAGAGGTGGATGAATTGTGTGAAAGAAGATCTGTGACAATCAGGCATGAATGACAAAGAAGGCAAGAGTGTGGCACTGAAGCCAGATAGATGGTGAAAGTTAACATGATACCCCAACGCCATGTAGAACATGAGAAAAAGGTGATGATGATCCAGGAGGTTCATAGGTTCATAGGTGTGTACTAGGCTAATGGCCCTGGAGCCTTTACAAGCCTAGCCCATAGGATTACCCTGGCATTGTGCCACCCGACCTTAGTTCCCAGTGCTTCTATCGAGTAAAGCCACTGGAGTGATCCCTGTGGTGAATTAGCTATTTCCCATCCACTCATCAAGATTTCTCTTGAAGAGGGCCAGTGAAGTGCTCTGATTGACATGTATGGTAAGTCGATTCCATAGCATGGGCAGTCTCTGGGTTATGAACCTGTCCCCCCAGCATGTTCTGCTGATTGTGGTAATGAGGTTGAGGTCTCTGGAGTATGTGGTTCAGAGGGACTGGGATTTCTTCAGATGTAGCATTTCTAACAGAGCTGTGTCACACATGGCTTTGTAGGTCAAGCAGAGATCACCTCTAAATAGGCAATGTAAGACAGAAAATAGCTGGAGTTTTTTTAGTCTGTCCACCATATAGGACAAATGATTAAGGCTTAGGATCCTCTTTGTGAGGTACTTTTGTGGCGTCTCCAGTTGTTGCAGGTGTTTAGTGTGGTACATGCCAAATGAAGCATTGTACTCAATGACTGGCCTAATGAGGGAAGAGTAGAGGGAGACAATGACCTCTTTCTTCTTGGATGCAAAACCCTTAGCAATGAGATGTGCCATACAGAAGGACTTTCTGACCACAGTGGCAATATGGTGGTCAAAACAGTGGTTGCTGTCAACATGTGTTCCCAGATCTCTAATAACACCTTCTGTGTTCAGTGGACTACCATCAATGTGGTAATTCATGGGAACCAGGTTTTTCCAAAGGGGATGACGACACACTTTTTGGCATTGAGCTTAAGGCCATAGTTCTGACACCAGTCATTGGTCTCAGTGAGACCTTTCTGTAGGATATCAACATCACTCGGGGAGTTAATAATAGCTCCAAACTTGCAATCATCTGTGAACTCTGTCAGCCAGAGTCCCTTAGTGTTGGCCTGGACTTTAGAGAAGTAGATAGCGAACAGGAGAAAACACAGGACTGAACCCTGTGGTGCTCTACTCGTGACTGGTCAGCAGTCTAACTTGGAGTCAGCTACTTTCACACTGTGGGTTCTACCTGTGAGCCAGTTTGCAACCCACCTAGTGATATAAAGGTTGATGCCTAGCTTAGTGAGTTTTTCTATGATTCCTAAGTGGGGAATGGTATCAAAAGCCTTGGCCAGATCAAGGTAGGCTACATGAACCACCTTGCCTTCATCCACAGCACTGGTGACTGACTCAAAGAAGTTGACCAAGTTGAGCAGACGTGATCTACCCTTCACAAAACCAAACTGTGTGCGATCCAGAGTTTGGAGATTCCCTGTATCCTTCTTTATTAGGTCCATGATAATACATTCTATAGCTTTGTAAATCAGACTCATCAGGCTAATGGGGCAATAGTTCCCAGGGTCTGTAGTTGTTCTTCCTTTGTGGAGAGGGATGACTGTAGCAGTGCGCCATTCGGTAGGGACAAAGCCTGAGGTGAGGCTGTGATTGAACAGTGCACACAGTTGAGGTGCCAGTTCATTCTGTAGTTCATGTAGAGCACAGCCAGGGATATTGTCAGATCCCATAGAAGCTGTATTCTTGGCCTTGGACAGTGCTATTTTAACCTGTGCAGCAGTAATACTGGGTGCCTAGCAATCTACTGGTATTGTGACTGGTCCCTTAGGGGGAGAGAGAGGGGTAAAGTTGACACTGAATCTGTCGGCCAGTATATTGGCAATATCTGTTGGTTCAGTATAGGAGGTACCATTGTGCAGTAGCTTAGAGCAAATCTGGGTATTGCCGTGGAGATTCTTTACATAACTATAGAAGGCCTTGTGGTTGTTCATAGGTTCATAGGTTCATAGGTTTATACTAGGCTATCTGCCCTAAGGCATTTATAAGCCTAGCCCAAATGTAACTTCGCCACCACCCTTATATGAAAAAAAAACCATTAGTCGTTGTTAGTCTGTCCAGCAGTGACAGTGATGACCCGATGTAAAACCCGGGCATCTCCCACGATCTCCATCCACAGGTCTCTTGTCTAGAGTCATGAGTCACAGAGGTGCTCACACTCTCGGGATTTTATTCCACAGCATAGGGGGTCTCTGAGTGTGAAATCTATCCCTCCAGCACCCTATTTATATATCGTGTGCTAAGGTTTAAATCAGCTTGCCTCTAGTGGTTTTGGGTGGATTTTGAGGTGGAGCATGTCCCATTAATTCATGGCCTTGGGTGGGGTATGTATGTATATCAGGCACATGTCACCTCTGCGGGCGCGAATAGAGCTGCTGAATAGTCAATTCAATCTCTTATGAGACAGATTCTTGAGTTGGATTTTCCTCCCCATATCGAACGTGTGGGGTTTCTTTTCTGGTCTCTCTAGCTGCCTGCAGATGGTGAGATAATCCCGGAATGGGGGCGCATTCACTGGATGTCATTGGTCTGATAAGGGTGAAGTACAGGGAACAGATGGCCTCACTAGATCTGGATGTCATCCCTTCATGATCAGGTAGGCAATGTAGAACCATTTTCTTTCCAAATGTGTGTGAAGAAACCACTGTCAACAAAGTCCCCAACCAGCCCCCCCCCTCTTCTTCCTTCTGTGGATGGCCATTGCACCCAAGCCTGGGGGTTAGGTTAGGTTTCTTTTTGTCGGCAACTATTTATTTTTTTGGCTTTTTTTCATTTTTTGGGCGTTCTGGGCACCAATCTGTTTCCGTTGAGTCCCTTCTGAGTGGTAGAAGTGTCCGATGCACTTCTTTAATATCTGGTGCAATTCTGTTTTCATAGCTAGCTTTAGAGGATTTGATGAGGGATCTCAACTTTTTGTTGAGGCTGCTAAAGGAGTTTTTCAGTCTTGGGACTTCACCTTATTCCACATCAGTTTCCTCCTTCTGTTATAGAGTTTGTTTATGGCAGGGGACCACCAGATTGTCTTCCTTTTTTTGGAGGAGAGCATCTTGGTTCTATTTGGATGGCGAGATCCATGCATTTGTGTACGTGTTTGTACAGTGCATTGATGTATGATTTGGCGGACATGCAGCTGATCTCTATTTGCATGAGTGCAGTGAAGTTAACCACTTCTGTTTTGGGAACCCAAAGTTATGTTTGGAAAAGTTTTTCATGGTGGTTACCTTTGCGGGGGAGTGGTTGGGAGGGATGTGAATTTCCAAGGTGATTAGTTTGGAGTCTGATCTAACCAGGGAGGAGCTGTCTATTTGTGTAGAGCAATGGTCGCCCATGTTAGTAATGACCAGGTCAAGGATGTTGTGACCTCTAGTGGGGGTAAGAATGAGCTGGTCCAGAGCATTGGAATTAATGAATTCCAGGAAACGTTGGGCAAGTGTATTGGTACATGAGTAGTTTTCCCAGTTAAAGGAGGGGTAGTTGAAGTCACCCAGTATGAGCGTGTTAGGTTGGACCTTAATATTCTCCAAGGTGCTTAGGAACATGGAATGTGAATCTTGGGACATGGTTGGGGACCTATATCAGGCTATGCCCTAAATTGCTGTCTTATCCAATGTTAGCTGCACCTGAAGTATCTCAGATGCGTTATGTTGGGCTACTAGTCTGGGCGTGTGCACATCCTTTATAAATATGGAAACACGACTGCCTTTGGAGCTTCATTCTAAGTTCTGGGGCCGAAAGGTGTGGAATGAGTTATAGCCTGGTAGTGCAGGGGTGCATTCTGCTGCCTTGAACCAGGTCTCTGCTATTGGCACAAATGTCAATGTTCTCCATTTTAAGGAGTGTTTCGAGTGAGTTCATTTTGAGATTTAGACTTTTAGCATTGAGCAGCATGACCCTCAGATTCCATTTGTTTGTAGCTATTATGGTGGTAATTTGGTCTTTGGAACACTGCCTAAAAAAGGCACTATAGTGGAGATAAGAGCCTTGGCCAGTATCCGAAAGCCCAGGGGTGACAGATGCAGGTCATCTCTGGCAAAGCATTGAGGTCTGTCAGTCATGCCATCCCAGGCAGACAGATACTGGAGCCCCTTAGAATGACACCAGAAACTTAGCCAATTGTTGAAATCAATCATTTTCTGCTTGTACAGTGGTATCATTCTGGGTGATGGTAGGATGCTGCTCAGGGCTAAGGTTATACCTGCCTGAGCTACATAATCAGAGAGCTCCTCCATGTCTCTTTTCATGTAGTATAGAGAGGTTTGTCTCAGGTCATTTACACCCACATGTACAATGACAGAGACATATTTGTACCTGTTGTTAGGGACCTTAGTACATGCATTATGTGTGGTGGATCCTAGCATGTGACAAGCAGCTGACTGTTACTTTCTCCTTATTCAACCCTAGCCAGTGGGAGATCAGTGTGCCTCACTATTAAGTTTCCTATGACTAGTGTGTTGGGCATGCTGTTTTGCCTTAGGGGCTTTGGTTGAGTGGCACATTGTTTAGGAGAGTTATGTGTCTCGTGATTAGTGTTGTGTTGTGGTGGTCGAGTGTGTTTCTGCCTTGGAGGTCTCTGCTGTTTGGGTATAGTTTTATTGAGAGCCTTTGTGAAGGTGGGTGTGCGGTTTGTGTTTTTATGTAAAGGCAGTGCTGGTGTGTGTTCTAGAGGGCTATATGTTCCATGTGGTGTGGTGCAAGTATTGACCTTCTCCTCTTGACCAGCTATTCCAGTCTGGCTGGAGAGTGCGTGGCTTCCAATTTGGATATATAAATGCATCTCTTGCAAGTCTGAGTGTTGGGAGGTAAGAGGAGAGGATTGTCAGTGTACATGAGGCAGTGGCTACATTGCCTCAGGATGCACATGTTCACCAGGTTAATAGGAGAAAGCACAGGGAACTGACCTTTATACATGCCTAGATGGGTGGGCATTAATAATAAGTACTGGAGCTGTTTCCTTTTAGGATGTTTAGTGCTGGTAGCACTTTTGTGTGCTACAATAATTGCTACAACAAGTCTGGTAAAGTGCTAGATTAATAAGCTAGTAAAAGTGCAAGAGAGGAGAGAACTAGTAGATCTAAGGGAAAATTTGAAGAGCAGACTTTGACACCACTCAGAAGCTTACAAACAGTGCTGGATACAGCAAATCTGTATCTGGACTAGGCTAGTTACAGGAAAGGCAGGAAACAAGCACAAGTGTGGGCTTTTAAATCAGAAAGAGATGGAAAAACTGCCCAAACGGCCAGTGAACTACAATTTCTGGGCCATAAACCACTCCTCTTGTGATAGATAGGCTACCTACTGCTTACCACTCCCACTGATAAGCTAGAAGGCTTCCCTCCAACACAGAAAACCTTAGTGGGCTCAGAAGCTTACATACAGTCCTGGATACAGCAAATCAATATCTGGACTAGACTAGTTACAGGAAAGGGGGGAAAATCGCAAACTCATTATGACCAATGTGCTTTGAACACAGATGAGGGACATGATGGGGAATTTTTTCGAAGACACAACTTATTCAGAGAGATAGCCCAGGAGATCATTTGCGAGGTTCATCAACATCAGGGACCCTCAGGTAAGTAAGTAATGTCTGTGTGCTCTAATTGTGTTATGCTGCCAACATGCTGATTGACATATAATTGATTGGACTGTATGTGCACTCTGGTGCATGCATACCATATTGTGCAGTTGCCACGCTTATGCTTTACATGTGTAAACATACCATGCAGACATCATCGTGTGACATTTAGTTATGTTTCAATGTGTGCGTAACACAAATTAACATATTGCACTTTCCTCCCACATTCTGCTGTTCCTGCACTGTGGCAGTTGACCTACAGCTGTGCTGCAGCAGTTACCCTGTAAACATGTGTTTTACTGAGGGAAAATGACAGACAACAGATGTTGTCCATGGTCTAGCACTATCACTTTAGTATTGTTTAAATTTCTGTATTAACAAAATAAAGAATGAGGAAAATAACACAGAGCCATTCTCTATAAAATGACTGTATTTATTCAATAATAAAAACACAATGCATTTAGCGCATTCATCAGCCTATAGCAAAGACTTCATCAGAATGTAATTCACACCAAACTAACAACATTTAAATATTCTTATACAACAAGCACATGACAAAATACAGCTAATAAATACTTAATAATTAATTTAAAATTAATTGGTTTTAAAGAACCATTACCTAAAAATTATTTCAAATATGTAAGGGCAAGTTATACTATGTAAGACCTTAATTTCAGTACACTAGCTAGTGAAACAATTGTTTCTTTCTCAACTGCATGTTATACACACACAGTTCTTTATAATCCCACTTCCTGTCCCTTCATCTCAGATATTATATCTCTATATAACCCCCATCAACTTTGTACATCTGACAAACATCTTGACATTTTCAAACCATCAAAAAATATTGGTAAGTCCCTATATAAATACTCTGTAGCTCACACCCGGAACTCCGTTCCACTTAAAATAAGAAGTATCCCCTATAAGTTCCATTTCAAACTACAACTCCGACACTACCTTCTTAAGACCTGGTCCTGCCCTTGCCAAGCTCTGACCTGATCTCCAACTGATTTCTTCCTAAATTCTACTTTAGATTACTTTAAGTTTTTCTCTCTCTTTTTATCCGCCTTTCTTTCTTGCTCTTCTAACACTCCAATTTACAGTTTATCTACATTCAGGTTCTTGTAAATATTCCTTCTCAGGGTTTATCCTGCTGCTATTATATTGGATTTTTTGAAACTTATACATAAATATTTTGTCTATTTTTATTTCATTTTATGTAAATGTTTCTTGTCAATATTACTATTGTAATTTTTACACCAGGATTCATTAAACTCCATGCAGGAATAGCACTATTCCTAAGACTATTCCTACATGGAGCGGATCATGCCCATGTAGAACAGCAGTGTGCCTTGCATATTAATGAAGGTGCACTGCTGTATTCCCCACACAGACATGATCTGCGTCCAAGTGCAGGGGGGCATGACCAAGCATTGCTTGAACCATACACCTTGCCAGAATTACCATACAGCAATCCCAAAGCAACTAACAGTGTCTGGGGACATTGTTATCATAACATAATAGTGTCCACGGACAAAATATACTAACAACCACACAAAAGCACAACCCCCACAATGGTCCAGCACAGATAATGTCCAGAATGGTATGCCAGTGTGCATGCTGGCATACCAAATAAGTAAGCATGTTCCTGAGGGGAACATGTAAAATAATACCCCCTGTATGATGTAGTCATCCAGATGTCATGCCTTAAGAGGCAGAAAGCAATATGCATATCCCTAAAGTAAATAAAAATAAAACATGTTTTTTTTTTCCATCCCCAATAAAGTTTAAGCATAGCTGAGAGGGTGTGTGCATTGTGCAGCTATGCTCAGCCTAGCTTACAAATCCCAAGGAGTTAAATAGAAACATACAGCCAAAATACTCATAGTGAATTAGTGTAGTGGTTAGAGCATTCATGTAGCATGTAGTCATTCACAGTTTGACCAAAATAGTGGAAAACTGCACAAACCAACCAATAAATCCAAAAAAGTGCCAAAAACGAAGCGTGGAGAAAACCTTAGTTTGTAAATTTATTAAATCCACAATAAAATGGAAACGGACCAAGTTAAAAGCACACACAAACCACCATGAACGCCTTAAACATCCAACCTTGCATTTTCGTCTTTTTTACATAGACTTCATCAGATGACCAGAATACTCAAAGAAATCCAATATATATATATAAAACCAATTAAATAATTAGCCTATGGGAAGTTAATTGCCACTTTTAAAATGCCAATGATTCCAAAGCTTTAGATCTTGTTTAGTCATTTAAAATGTTAACCATTAAAATTCCTTGTTTATTGCCACTTATAAATATAATAATAACATTGGTATATTTATTAATTCACTAAAATTATCTAATAAAATGATGAAATAGTAAATATATCAAAACCCAGTAAATAATGTAAATAATGTTTAAAATTGATTATAAAATACTTTTAAGGTGCTTATACAATGCAGAGAATCCATATAAAAGTGGGAAACCTATGCCATCTGGTGGCTATTATTAATGTTACACTACATGTTCCTTCAAAGTTTAGCAGACCTTAATTTTAATAATGGTAGGATAGAAATACAATCATTCAAGGGGTTACCAGCTTCCAGAGTTACTTGCCACCATAACTCTCTAAATTCAATCTTGTCTTCCCAAGGGCCCCCCCTTCCCATAGGCTAATTATTTAATTGGTTTTATATATATATTGGATTTCCTTGAGTATTCTGGTCATCTGATGAAGTCTATGTAAAAAAGACGAAAATGCAAGGTTGGATGTTTAAGGCATTCATGATGGTTTGTGTGTGCTTTTAACTTGGTCCGTATCTGTTTTATTGTAGATTTAATAAATTTACAAACTGAGGTTTTCTCCACGCTTCGGTTTTGGCATTCACAGTTTGCGCTACAAATGCAGTCTATTCATTTTTATATGTGAAAACAACACTAAAAGTATCTTTTTATAAATAGGTAGTGAATAATATATATATTTGTTAACCAGGGTAGAGTAGCAGGTCCAAATGTGGGGTGTCAGTGTAGTACAGATGTGAAACTCCCATATAAACACAAGTGTCCTATACAGTATAGCCACAAAAGAATATAATGTAATGAAAGCACATAAAGGGGATGTCATGGAAGGGAAACATACATATCATAAGATGTCATTAAGAAGGAATCAACCCCACAAACCTGATAGTCCATAAAATGAAAGCTGAACAATGCCAAATTGTGCTCAGCTATGTTTAGCCGGTGTAAGCATTGTTTAAATTTGTATGCTTAGCAATAATTATTTATTTATTTTACATTTGTTGACCGGGATAGTCCGACTGGATAGATGTCCATTTTCAGTGGAGGCCCAGGGAGAAAAGCTCCAAACTTACAAACAGATAAAGACAAGCAAGTTACAGTATATGCACAAACATATTGTATTAACATACAAGTTGCAGTCTCACATTTCAAGCCTATGAAGAATACAGTTTGTATTCAGTTTATATTTAGAAATATATACAAATATGTTACAATTTCTCTTATCAAACTTATAGGTGCATTTTATATATAGAGTATCTGCAAAGATGTTACAGTTTCTCTTTTCAAACCTTTTAGTGTAAGAGGAAAGTCAATGTAAATAAAAAATTGTAGGGATATGGAAGTAGACGAGGCTTTAGTCAGGGTTAGAGCAAGGACATAACCAGTGAGTTTTAAAATAGTTAGATTTTTTTAACTGATTAAGGGAGGGGTTCAGAGTAAGGTCAGATGAGAGCAAATTCCAGGTTTTGCCTACTGAATTTGCAAACAAAGATTCTCCAGATATGTTGCTAGCTTTAACAGATTGAACCAAAAGTTTTGTAGTGGAACGAAGTGGCCTAGCATTTTTGCAGGGATGGATAATGTTTTTAAGGGAGGGCATTTTTTCTGGATGGTTAATAACCTTGAATGCTGCCGTAAGTTGATTATATTGAATTAGCCTGGGGAGATCTAGCCATCCTAAGTGGTTTAGGTTTTGACAATGGTGTGTCCTGTAGGGACTTCCTATGGCAAACCTGGCAATTTGATTGTAGCAGCTAGAGAGTTTGCTGAGATCAGTTTTGTTCAAGTTAGTGAGTATTGGCGAGACAAAGAGTAGAGTTAAAAGCAGATGGGTACGAGCAATGGCAGTCCTAGCTAGAGGGGTGAGAAAAGGTTTGTTTTTGTATTGGGAGCCAAGTTTTTATTAACGGTTTTAATAGTTTGGTTTATGTGCATATAATATTTGAGGTTGTTGTCTATTATAACACCCAGCAGTTTGGTATACCTATCTGATGAGATTATGGTCCCATTGTAAATGAAGTTTGAGAGGATTTGTGAGTAGGGGAAAAGAGCAATAGTTTTGTTTTATTAGGGTTTGATATCAGCTGTTGATTAGAGATCCAGTTTTCCACTGTATTAAAGGTTTTCTAGGTTAAACTAAGGTGATCTGTAGGGGTAGAGGCTGAAAAAGCCAGGGTGGATTCATTGTCATATTTCATACAGGTTACATCTGGGATTACAGTGTGGAGGTTATTTATAAAGAAGGAGAAAACAAGGGGACCTAATATGGAGCCTTGAGGGACACCAAGGGTATTGGGGAGAAGGGTGGAGAGTTTGTCCTGCCAAAGGACAGCCTGCTGTCTTCCACTAAGATAAGATTGAAACCATTCTATGGCATGGTTGTTTAGGGATATTTTATTTAAGGTAAGTAAGAGTAGCTGGTGGTTAACCATGTTGAAGGCCTTGGAAAGATCGAGAAATAGGGCAGAAGATAATTTGTTGTTGTTACAGTTGGAATTTATGACATTAGAAAAGGAGAGGAGGGCTGTGGTGGTACTGTGCTGTGGTCTATATCCATGCTGGGAGTTGGCCAGAAGATTATGTTGAATAAGGTACTGCAAGAGTTGTTTATGGTACACTTTTCCATAATTTTAGCCAGAGGGGAAAGAATAGCTATTGGTCTATAGCTTGATAGCTCAGTGGAGCTGCCTCCTTTGTGGAGTGGTATGACATGTGATATTTTCCAGATAGAGGGGATAGAGGCTTCATTTATGGTTCTGTTTATCAAAATAGAGACAGGGTATGTTATAACATCAGCAGCTTTTTGCAGGAAGTCTGCAGGGAGGAGGTCAGCTGAAAGGGTGCTTGGTTTGAGTTTTTTAATGAGGGATCTAATGAGTGAAGCTGGAACTTTTTGAAAGCTAAAGGAGATAATGTCACTGGGTTTAAGGGGTTCAGAGTTATGACAAGTGGTGATAGATAAATATTAAAAAGTATATACATCAGCTATATGGAGATATACATATAAAACAAATACGTATAGAATATATACATATATATATTGTTATAAGCACATATGTATGGATATCAAAAAAGGAAAAAAAAAAAAATATATATATATATATATATATATATATATATATATATATATATATATATATATATATATATATATATGCATATATATACCTGTGTGTGTGTGTGTGTGTGTGTGTGTGTGTGTGTGTGTGTGTGTGTGTGTATTTATTTATTTTATTTTACATTTGTTGACCAGGAGACTCCAACTGGATTACAAGTCCATTTTCAGTGGAGACCCAGGGAGAAAAGCTCCAAGAGAACAATGTTTTACAAAACATAGTTTTAAGGACAGACTTTTGACCTACAATGTCCATAGAAGAGACTTTGACATACATATTAACTAACAGATAGGATACCACCCCCCCCACTCAGGCTTGGTCCAGATTCAATGTACTAAGTGGTTCTGAGCATATATCTCGACCATACCTCTACACCTCTTAGTGCAATAATTCGGGACAAAGGCTGCCAAAATATGGGGACAATGGTCCAAGAACAGGGACATAATGTTGGCACTGCAGTTATAAATGTAGAATGTTCCTACAGTAACATGGTTCATATCAGCATACATGTCCAGAAGGATGTGTGTTCTGAAACTGAAATGTAAGTCATCATTTACAGACAGAAATCCACTCATCACAGTGATTTACCAAAGAAATGAAAACAATGATTCTGTGGAACAGAACATACATATGAGCAATAATCCTGGACATTCTGAAACAATCTGGCCACTCGAGAGGTATGCTCAGAACCACTTAGTACATCGAATCTGGACCAAGCCTAATCGGTGGGGGGGGGGGGTGTAAAGCCATGAAGCTGGGAACATATCTCAATGGCAACACTCAGATCTACTCTGAGTTACAGCACAATGACACTAAATATACAGAACCAACTGATATTGCCAACATCCTGGCAGATAGGTTCAGTGCTAACTTTACCCCCCCCCCTCACAACCTAAAGGGCCCATCTTTATACCGGCAGAATGCAAAGTTCCAGTAATCACGGCTGCACAGGTAAAATCGTCACTCTCCAAAGCCAAGAACACAGCATCCATGGGACCTGACAACATCCCAGGCTGCCTTCTACATGAACTACAGAATGAACTGGCACCCCACCTAAGTACCATATTCAACCATAGCCTCACCTCTGGCTTTGTGCCCATTGAATGGTGCACCGCGACAGTTATCCCACTCCACAAAGGGGGGGCCACAACAGATCCCGGGAACTACCGCCCCATTAGCCTGACGAGCCTTGTCTGCAAGGCCATGGAACGTATCATCATGGAACTCATAAACAAAGACATTGGAGATCTCCAAACTCTGTACCCCACACAGTTTGGGTTTGTAAAAGGCAGATCATGTCTCCTAAACCTGATAGACTTCTTTGAAGTAGTCACACAGCCTATCTAGATCTCACCAAGGCGCTCAACACCATCCCCCACTCTGGAATTATAGATAAACTCACTAAACTAGGTATAAATCCCTATGTCACAAGATGGGTTGCCAACTGGCTTACTGACAGAACCCACACCGTGAAAGTAGCAAACTCCAAATCAGACTTCAGACCAGTGACAAGTGGAGTACCACAGGGTTCAGTCCTGGGTCCTCTCCTGTTTGGTATCTACTTCTCTGAAGTACAGGCTAACACAGAAGGTCTTTGGCTAACTAAATTCGCAGATGACTGCAAATTAGGAGCCATAATTGAAACTCCTAATGATGTGGACATCCTACAAAAGGGCCTCACTGAGACAGATGCCTGGTGTCAAAGACATGGTCTCAAGCTCAATGCCAAAAAGTGCATTGTCATCCCCTTTGGTAAAAACTCTGTACCCATGAACTACCACATTGGCGGTAGTCTACTTAACACCAAAAGTGTGATAAGAGACCTTGGGACACAGGTGGACAGTAGTCTCTCCTTTGATAATCACATCACCACAGTGGTCAGGAAATCCTTCTACGTGGCACACCTCATCACAAAAGGTTTCTCATCCAGAAAAAAAGAGGTCATTGTTCCCCCTACTCATCACTCATTAGACCCATTATAGAGTACAATGCCCCTTTTGGTATGTACCTCACAAGACATCTACAACAACTGGAAAGGCCACAAAAATATCTCACAAAGAGGATTACTTGCCTCAAACAGATGCCTTACGCAGACCACCTCAAAAAACTCCAGCTTTATTCCGTCGCATATCGCCTACTCAGAGACGATCTCTGCCTAACATACAAAGCTATGTCAAACCCAGAGCTGTTGGACATGCTCCACTTAAAGAAATCCCAATCCCTCCGAGCTACACGCCCTAGGGACCTAAACCTTGTCACCACAATAAACAGAACATGCTGGAGGGATAGATTCCTGTCCCAGAGACTTCCCATACTCTGGAACAGACTACCTATCTTTGTCAAACAGAGCTCCTCATTAACACTATTCTGGTTCTGCTTGACAGGGGCACAGGAAAATAATTTTCTTGGGTGGCCAGGGTACCTTTTTGGCTAGGCTTGTATAGGCCATAGGGCCAATAGCCTAGTACCTACCTATGAACCTATGAACCTATGTACACTTGAGTAGATAAGGTGACACAGTTGATGCAGTAACACACTCCTGTCTGTTGTACCATATATTGACTGGAATAGCCCAAGTCCAAAACCAAATTACTCCCCCCTACTCCCTGACATACATCTTTACATCATCCCACTGATGTGTCAGACATGCACAACATATATGGGGGCCAGGTAACAGTACATTTGATAAATATCGGAATATAACATCACATTAGGGAAACTACACTGAGCTGCTAGTCGTGTCACCAAGTACTGTCTAAACTACAGGCAGGCTGACACAACACAAACCGAATTTTGCTATTTGGGAATATGCATGTAATTGCAAATATATCAGGCACTACAGGGGTGTAACAGCACTGACCAAAGGACACCAGCGTGAAAGTGCATACCCAGAACCAATCTCATCACATTCAATGTGACATACTGGTAAGCCACAGGAACAGTAGAGTATATGGACTGTGTGAACAAAATCATCATCATGTTTGCCACTCACACACTACCCCTATATACTGCCCGATTCACAGTGAAGACTGACGCCTGACTGTGGTATGAGACATGTCTCAGTCTGCTCCTACACACATATATAGCTGATAGAGCACTAGAAACTGGAACAGCATTCAAAGTTAGATTGAAAAGGACCCTCAAGACTTACATCTACCCCACACTACACAAGCCAAATAACACATTCACAATACACTGCTACACAAACCTGACAGTCTGTCAACAATTTCCAGAAATACACAGTCCTATCAACTGTATAGAGCCCCACAGAGCATTCAGGCTTCATCCTCATATATAAGGCCTTCTACATGTAACACGTCAGGCAGTCTGATACATCATATATCCAAACATAAACGAACCTTGACTTCAACCAAACTTTAAACAATAATGCACATGGATTGAGGTTTACTTGGGAAATTGGTAGAGATAATATACCATTTTTGGATGCCATGTTTTATATAAATAATGACAAAAAGGTACACCATAAACCATACAGAAAACTCACAGCAGTAAACAATTTCTTGCATGCTACCAGCATGCACCCCCCCATTTGATTGAATCATTACCTCATGGCAAATTTAAAAGGATTTTTTTGAACACCTCAGAAGTTGATTTAAAGAGAAAAAATTTGGATGAAGTATACATGAGATTAAAGAATAGAGGTTTTGATGATTATATATTACAGATAGCAAAAAATAAGGTTACAAATGGTGGAGGAAGGAAAGAAATGGTCCTAACCACCATGGAAGAGTGGTCAGAAATAATTCAGAAACTAATATGGATGAAGATGAGAAACTATTTTTTGTTACTAGATATTCTGACTTTTCTTCCATCTTGCAAAATATTGTCAGGCAAGCCTGGGAGATTGTGAGGACATCTCCATTGGCTCATTGTTTCCCAAACATATAACATTTTCTTACAGCAGGTACAGCAATGTAAGAGAGTTGTTGAATAATAAAAAAGCTTAAATGTAAGTTTTTTTTGATAATATAAGTAAAAATGTTGGAACTTACTGCTGTGGGAGATGTTCTATATGTAATCGTGTTAAGAATTTAGATGGGAAAAAGATTAATGGCAATTGTACAGGGCCGCAGAATATTATAATTGTGATAGCTGTGGAGTAGTGTATATTATAGGTTGTGATTGTCATCCAACCTCATGGTATATTGGTCAAACTACCAGGAAGGCCAAAGTGAGGATTATGGAACATCTGGGAGATGTGAGAAGACGGAAATCTGAGAGTCCTGTTGCTATGCACTTTTTGTCCAAACATCAAGGTTTGGACAAAAGTTTATTTTTTAGTATTCCAGCACATCCGGTGAACAATTGTGGGAATTTCAAAAGGTAATTGAACAGACTAGAGAGTAGAATGATAATTAACTTTCATACATTGTCTCCTCGAGGTATGAATTTGGAGAATAATTTGTGTATTTGATTTGTTATAGTGTTATTAGAATAACATTTGAGTGTCAAGGTATTTTTTAGGTAGAATGAATTTTAAATATATAATACAAATGTTATGATGCAGGAATTTTTTTAGGATGCATCGCAGTAAATAGAAAAAGTGAATGTTCGGAGATGGGAGATAAACATATGCACAATAAATAAGGTGAATAGTGCACTTTACCTCAGTGATTTTTTTGTGATTCATTTAAGCATATGTAACTTTAAATTTTGTATAAAATGGTAGAAATCAAATTTGCATAATGAAAATAAATTAGTTTGTGTACATATAAATAAGGTGAATACTGCACTTTACTTCAGTGAATATTTGTGATTCATTTAAACATATGTCACTGTAAATTTTGTATAAAATGGTAGAAATCAAATTTGCACTAATCAAGCACCTAAAGTATTAAAAAATACTTTGACAAATATTTAGAAATATTTTAAACATTTATAAATAATTAGAGATGATTTAAAAGTTATAAAATGTATGTATGGATCTTAAAATGTATTTTGGGAAACGTTATACACTAGCTTGTTCTCATGAACTACCTTACAACTGGTTTACTAATAATTTAATTGTTTAATTATTTAGGTGAATGGGATTAATTAATTGAATGATTTGAAGTTTAAGGGTATATATAGGAACAGAATTGTATTGTAAAAATGTTCCAACAGAAGGCAAGAAGCCGAGGTACCAGAACGTTGTTGTACTAATAAAAGAAGTTTTGTCCTGCCAGTGGTATTCCTGTCTCTGTTCCTGTTCGCAGTCTGATACATCACTGGTATGATATCTGGAATGAAGTCACTATATAATGATATACTACCCCTATACACCTTTTACAGCATGACATCTGTAAAAAGCCTGACATATTTGGGGGCAGAGGCCCAAACACAGGAGCATCATTGACACATTGCTGTCATAAACTGGGAAAGTTGCTGGTGTAACAGGGTTGTTGTAACATATCTGTTCTGAGAGATATGAAGTCAGAAACACACATGGATGTTACCATTCACTGACTGCAATCCTCAGAGTATGCTACTGCATTTCCAAGGCCAAAAAAATGTGTGAGTAACAAGCCAAATATAAAGAGTCCAAACTCTGGCCAGTCTGCGGATAGCCTTACATTTGGAAGTTATGTCAACCACATAACACTATCAGACTTAAATTCATGCTGAGCAGCCATATCCACTCAAAACTGTGTCAGTCTAGCATTAGTTAAACTGTATAACAGCAATACTTACATTCTGGCCCTATGCCTGGAACATTCTCCTTCAGTTTGTTGGGCTGTCTCCACAGTGTTTGTTGTAAGAGATATTCCAAACTATACTCTGTGATGCTGTTTGTCACACACCTCCATGAAGTACTTCCCCAGGCAAGGAAAAGGGGCAATGCCCACATGAAGTCCTCAGTTATATGAGTGTGTGTCCATGCTATTGGTTATGGGAATAATACCACAGCTGTTCCACATGCAATTAGCAAGTGGGGAACTCCAAGTGGTGCATAGGCCATTAGCTGCTCATGAGCATTACCTGTTAAAGGCAAGCTGCTGCCTATACAAAACAGATGTATATCCTACATCTGTGTCAGAGAGAGAGACACACACACACACACACACACACACACACACACACACACACACACACACACACACACACACACACACACACACACACACACACACACACATACAGACACACACACTGAGACTGATGGAGTATACCAATTGAACTGAAAACAAAAAACACAGCTATGCCAAACAATCAAGCCTGTAATGGAATGTAGTGGGGGCATGTAAACATGGAAACTAGGAAGTTCAAACAATATTATGTCTCAACAACACATGCTGTACTGATATATTGCTGAGCAGAACATATGTCCATAGAAACTGTGTTTGTCTGCAGTGACATAGAACATAGGTCAGGGCCCTGAACCACCCCAGGAGATGATGGCTCACATATGGCCACTACTGGAGTGTGTGTTGCACAATACTGACTGTGACACTGCTAGGCCACACCCAGTGCAAATCATACCATCAGTAACTCTATTATGTCCAGCTCTGACTTGTGCCTCTTTTTTCAATGCCAATCTCTCCAACCCATATAACATAGCTGGTCTAACTACCCTCTTGTAGGCCTTCCCTATCACTCTTAATGGTACTTGTCAGTCACCAGTCACACATGACATTCTTCCCCACCACCCACATCCTGCCCGTACTCACGTCGTCACCTCTCCCCCACACTCGCCATTACTCTGAACTGTTGTTCCCAATTATTTACACCAATCCACCTTTGCAAACTGTACTCCCTGCATCCTCACGATTCCTCCATCCTCCCTCCCAATCACACAAATATATTCTGTCTTAGTCCTGCTGACCATCATTCTTTCCCCTCCAGACCATACCTCCACATCTCCAGGCTCCCCTCAACCTGTTTTCTACTCTCACTACAGACCACAATGTCATTTACAGACAGCACAGTCTAGGGGGACTCCTGTCTGATCATGTCTGTCAACCTGTTCATCATCACTGCAAATAAGAAAGGGTTCATAGCTAATCCCTGATGTACTCCCACCTCCACCTTAAACACACCTGTCACTCCCAATGCAGAACTCACTGCTGTCACACCAGCCTTGTATATATCCTGTAGCATTCTTATGGATTCCTCCATCACACCTGACCACCTCATAAAATATCACATCTCCTCTCTAGGCATCCTGCCATATGCTGTCTGTAAGCCCCAAAGACAAAACACAGCTATGTCCAACCTTCTCTGTATGTCCCCATCAACACTCTCAGAGCAAGCATTGCATTTGTGCTGCTCTATCTTGGCATAAAACCATGATGCTGATGAGTAATCCTCACCTCCCTTTTTAGCCTAGCTTCCACCAACCTTTAACATTACCTCATGCTGTGATTGATCAATGTTATCCCTCTATAGTTACTACAGCTCTGCACACCACCCATATTCTCATAATCAGTACCCAGACCCATTTCATCCACTCCGCACGCATCCTCTCACCTCCCTAGATTACAGTAAACAATCCAGTTAAATAGACCACTGCTATTTGTCCTAAACACATCCATGCTTCCACAGGTATGTCATCTGGACCAATAGCCTTTCCATTCTTAAACCTCTTCATAGCTATCCTTACTTCCCCCTTGATAATCTGTTGCATGTCCTGATTCACCATACCCACATCATCCAACCTTCTCACTCTCATTCTCTTCATTCAACAGCCCATCACAGTACTGTTTCCATGTGCTCGACACACTCTCCTCACTAGTGAGTTCACTTCCACCATTATCCTTTCTCAGCCTTACCTGCTGCACATCCTTCCTAGCTACATGCCTCTGTCAGCCAATTGGTACAGGTTATATTCTCCATCCTTGGTGTCCAACCTTACATAAACCCTTCAGATGTCCCATCCTCAGCCTTTGCCACCACTGTCTTTGCCATGCACCCCATCTCCCTGTACACCTGTCTACTTTCTTCATCTGTCTGAGAATCTCAGTTCTCCTTGCCCAATTTCTTTCTCTGTATATTCCCCTGTACTTCCTCATTCCACCACCAGATCTCCTTTTCCCTCCTTCCTCTCTGCAGATGTCACAGCAAGTCCTGTTTTACTCATCTCCCTTACTAGCTCAGATGTAGTTACCCAGATGTTTGCTAACTATTCACTGCCACCCACTACCTGTCTTAACTCTTCACTGAACTCAACCTCACAATCACCCTTTCTCACTATCCACCATTTGAGCCGTGATACTACCCTCACACTCCTCCCTCGCTTTGTGATCACCAGTGTCATCCCACAGACAAAACTTCCATGCTGCCTTACTACACCTTCCCCATATCACCACTTTGCAGTTACCAATCCCCTTCAAACAGCCCCACCTCATAGGAGATAATCCACCAGTGTGCATCTTCTACCACTCTTGTATGTCACCCGATACCCCTCGGTCTTGTAATACTATGTATTCACCACACCTGTTTCCAACTTCTGTTGCAAACTCCACCACCATCTCACCTTCTGCATTCCTTTGCTTAACACCATACCTACACATCACTTCTGCACCCCCTCTGTCCCCTTCACCGACATGCCCATTGAAATCTGTTCTAATCACCACTCACTCACCCTTGGGTACACACATCACCACTTCATTCAACCACACCAAAGTATATCTGTCTCATCCATCACACATGCAATTAGCAGAGCATATGCACTACCAACTGTCAACATTACACCATCAACTCCCAGCTTCCTGAATATCACTCTATCTGACACTCTTATCACCTCCACAAACACTCTTAGTATAATGTTCCTTCATGTTAACCCCTACACCATTTCTCCTCCCATATACACCATGATAGAACTATTTGTATCCGACTCTGATACACACTGCTGTACACCCCTTCCATCTGGTCTCTGGCACACACAATATGTCCACCTTTCCACTCTCCAGGATATCAGCTGGCTCTTTCCTCATATTAGTCATACTCACAACATTAACAGTTGCTACCCTCACTACCACACACCTAGCCTTTCACCTCTCTGCCTGCCATATGAGCATCAGACATCCTCCGGGGTATGTCTGTGAATGCAAAGGCTACTGCACTATTCAATGACATATGTGGGTTACAGCAATATGAAGAAAGTGTCACTAATTGTGGCCCATAGCCCACCATGTATGTGCATTGTCCTTTAGAAGTCATGCCCTAACAGGTTGACATGACTGACTGAGCAGCAAGACTGCCAAGTGTGCCATACTGACATGGAATGGAAATGTATAGCAGGGATTACCTGTGCATATGTATGTATGGGTAGGTGTACCTGGCTTCCACATAACAACTGACGTGAGATGCAAAACGTCAGGTGAATAAGGTGTACATGTACACATATGTAACCTTAGTTTCTGTGCATCCAACAGAATTACACCTCTACAGCTACTGGTGGTGTCATTGCCCTGACACACATGAGTAGTATACTAAGCATGAGTATCACTTTGAAATTAGTAAAGGTGGTCAACTGTGTTTTGACCTTGTGTCCATGCCTACTACAAACCGATATATGACCATCCACATAGCTGTATGGCCTCAGAAATACCTTACTTGTAAAACCTGTCTCCACCAAAGTTAAGAAAGCTCCTTTGCTGGACAGCAGCAATGCACAAATCACATAATGTGATGCTATATTGGTTGTACAGGGCAAAGTAGGAACAGGCACCAACTGAGTGGCATGTCAACCTTTGTCTGAACGAGCATAATAAGTCACAGGTGGATTACTGTAAGGCTAACTATGAGTAATAATTGGACACATCCACTAAGGGCAATCACAAGGTCATCTTCACATATGTCTGCAGTCTCAGAGGCACCAACCCAACCCACCCTGTAATGATGGTCAATCACAGCACATACACACACACCATAGCTACAGCCAACCTGCTGCAGACAGGTTTAGGGCAGACATCACCACCCTGGATCACCATCAGTACAGGTGGATATGCACAGCACACACACACACACACACACACACACACACACACACACCTTCAGACCAGTGACAAGTGGAGTACCACAGGGTTCAGTCCTGGGTCCTCTCCTGTTTGGTGTCTACTTCTCTGAAGTACAGGCTAACACAGAAGGTCTTTGGCTAACAAAGTTCACAGATGACTGCAAACTATGAGCCATAATCACAACTCCAAAAGATGTGGACATCCTACAAAAGGGCCTCACTGGAACAGATGCCTGGTGTCAAAGCCATGACCTCAAGCTCAATTCCAAAAAGTGCATTGTCATCCCTTTTGGTAAAAATTCTGTACACATGAACTACCACATAAGCGGTAGTCTACTTAACACCAAAAGCATGATAAGAGACCTTGGGACACAGGTGGACAGTAGTCTCTCCTTTGATAATTACATCACCACAGTAGTCAGGAAATCCTTCTACATGGCACACCTCATCACAAAAGGTTTCTCATCTAGGAAAAAAGAGGTCATTGTTCCCCTCTGCTCATCATCCATTAGAGCCATTATAGAGTACAACGCCCCTTTGGTATGTACCTCACAAGACATCTACAACAACTGGAAAGGCCGCAGAAATACACAAAGAGGATTACCAGACTCAAACAGATGCCCTACACAGACCGTCTCAAAAAACTGCAGCTTTACTCCGTCGCATATCGCCTACTCAGAGACGATCTCTGCCTAACACATAAAGCTATATCAAACCCAGAGCTTTTGGACATGCTCCAATTAAAGAAATCCCAATCCCTATGAGCTACACATTCTAGGGACCTAAACCTTGTCACCACAATAAACAGAACATGCAAGATGGATAGATTCCTGTCCCGGAGACTTCTCATACTCTGGAACAAACTACCTATCTATATCAAACAAAGCTCCTCATTAGCATTCTTCAAGAAAAATCTTGATGATTGGATGAGAGATAGAAAATTCACCCCGGGGATGACTTCTGTGGCTCTGCTTGACAGTGGCACAGGAAAATAATTTTCTTGGTTGGCAAAAGCTAGGGTACCTTTTGGCTAGGCTTATATAGGTCCTAGGGCCAATAGCCTAGTACCTACCTATGAACCTCCCCTCATCAGCATGGATCAGATCTAAACTGCCTAATCAAAGTTGACAAAAGGAAGTTCCATAAGGCCTGATAATATTCCTGTCTGCATCCTACATGAACACAGGCATAAACTTCCAGTTCTGTTACACACTGCATGCAAGCAAAGCCTGAGCATCATTGACATCCCATCTGCAAGGAGCATGGTCACTGTCATCCCTCTACACAAACGTGAATGATGAATGGTGGTTTATGTAATGTACTGGCCTTCACTGGGGGACATCAGGACCAGGAGTACAATCCATGTTCATATAGTGCTGTCAGGTACAGGGGTATGATTTGTTTCTATGTAGTGGCTAATAATAGTTCATATGCATGTGCTGGTTCTTTAAAGAACTTTGGGCAATATCTGAGGTCCTGTGATGTGTTTCCCTGTGTATGTCCTCCAGGTGCCATGCAGCAGCAAACGCCTTACACTGATGCATAGACATCACAGAAGCTGTAATCTGAAACTGTGCCTTCCTTTATGGCTGTAGCTGGCAAAATCTGCAGGCGCAGACTGCCCTGTAAGATGAGATCATCCACAGAGTGAATGTGTTGGGCCACCATGGACGCACATACAATCAGGTCAGGCATAGAGCAACTGAACTGATACGTCATGCCCTGCAAAGGGATGCTGCTGTAGTGGGGGCCTGTACTGCTACCGGTGGGGGGGGCAGCTGCACAGACCCCACTTATGGTGGCAGAGGAACCCCTTTCCAACCTTAGGGTAGCCCCCACAAAAATTCAAACATGGGAAACAGCAGTTGTGTAGGTGGGTGGCACCCAGGCAACAGGGAGGAGCATCCAGTTAGGGCCAAAGTTCACATCAATGTAATGAGGTAGCATTTCAACTGTCTTTTACAGAGTCCCTAGTTGCATATGTCAGTGCAAAATGGAATAGTGGGTGGAGTGTAGTAATGCACAGAAGTGCACATCTACGGTAAATGACAGCAAATTGTGTAATACCATAGTGTGTACTGTACCTGTGCAGAAATGTAGCATCCATCATGTAACAATGCCTAATCTGAATCTGCTGACAACACCTCTCCCTCACAACTATATAGGTCCCTCTGGTTTGCACATGGGACAGAAGCTTGAACCCAGTAAGTATGGGGTTACCATGTTGTGGCTCATCGGTACCTCAGGCATGCTAAGGTTAATGCATGTGACCATGCACACAACTGTTACACTCAGCCATTTGGCAATATCTGCATGTTCACCTGTGGTGGTGTTTACTGTATTGTATCATGGTGGTCATGACAAGGGCCTATTTGCAGGAGATGTCAAATATCTGTAGCATACCTCACAACCTGTCATTGCAGAACACCTGGACAAATACTGACAAAATGGGGGGACAAAGGCCCAGTATTGGGTCATATTGTAGACATCAGTAGTATACAGTGTATATAAATGGTGTGCATACCTGTTAGAATGCCAGGTATGTGTGATATACAAAAATGACAGCACAATAGACAAGTTCAGAATGCTGCCAACCTTTCATGTGAACTATAACCTGTACAATTCAATTGTACAGCAAACAAATCTGTCATGGGAACAATAATGACACATAACAGTACAACAACCTAGATGCATATGTCTGCATATGCAGAAGCTAGTACTGTGTTGTGGTAGCTTTCAATATAACTACAGCAGTACATCTTATTGGGTACACAACAGCCATCAATTATAGAGACTCTTTCATTAACAGCAACTAACGGTCAGCTGTCCTACCAGGATTATCCCAACATATACCCAGTTGCCTGCTACAGCAACAGCCATGGTTCACATAGAGCTGACAAAGCTGGTAAGGGACCACATGCTTGAGATGCATCAGCCTGGAGAAGGGTACCCAAACATTACCATAGCATTGCACATACCATGGAGTACAGTGCAGATGGTCATCAAAAGGTGGTGGAAATAAGGGGCTACAGTGACATTGGGAAGGAGTGGACATGTTTCTAAAGTCTATGAGAATATAAGATCAAACTGGTCAGGGTGGCTGCCAGGAGCACTACAGCAACAGTGAAGGAGTAGCAGGAATCTCCAGCCAGTACTGGGTGTGTACTGCATGTCACAACATCCTTCCATGATCTCCAGATGTCCTGCCTATAGGGTAGGATTGGAAGATGGCAGAGGTTCCTCACACCAAACAATATCCAGGCCTAGTGAAATTCTAAAAATAATACATCAGGTCTCCAAAAAGCAAGTGGGAAAATGTGTTATGGTAATATGGGACCATGGTTGTACTCATTGGCCACAATACTGACAGGTGTTTTTGGCACAATATCACCACTGCATATCACCACAATAACACCACCCTCATGGTGAACCATGGGGATGGCAGAGTCCTGCTTTGGGGTTGCTGTTCACAAGCTGGAACTGGTGCTGTTGCCAAGTTACAAGGGATTATGAACAGTTCAAAACATTAGTCCCTTGTGGCTCCAAAACTTTCTGGTGTCTGCCACATAGCTGTGGATGGTGAGGAATTCCACCTTTACACACAACAATGGCCCAAACCTTACATCCATGTCAACAAAAGGATGACTTCACCAGAACACATGCAATGTTCTGCACTGCCCGAGTCAGAGCCCAAACCTACATCCAATAGGATATATGCAGGGCAACCTAAAGAGGGGAGTGCATAGGGGATGCCCTTGCAATCTGACATAGTTGGAGGTATTTTACAAGGGAGAGTGTTGCAAACATTGACAAGTCAAGGTGTTCCATGCTGATAGACACCTTTTCAAGAGGACTGCATGCTATGATTAAATCAAAAGTTGCATTAACAGAGTATTACCTTAATGGTGTGCACACTCATGCAACCAGCCTATTGTACCTATTTCAGTTACCTGTAACTGATGTGTATGCAGTTCAGTTGGACTGCACAGGTTATATGTCATATGAAATGATGGCAATGTTTTGACCTGATTTCTGAGGTCTTATTTGATATATCACAAAAACCTGGCATGTTAACAGGTGTGTGTACACTTACTATATCCACTGTAAACTTGGGAAGTTGTTTGGGTAACCAGCTTTCTTTTTAAATACATGTACTGCAGGTTAGGCAGTCTGCACCTCCAATTAGGACATTACTAAGTGGCACCATTCCACATGCTAACCCAGTAATGTGTCAGAGAAACATAGGAGTTATGAGGAACAGACCAAACTTATGAGTCACACATGTAGACATTCAGCAAAAACCTGTACAGTTGGATGCATATTCTATAGGAGTTGCCACAGTGCTATAAAGGTTAACAGCAATAATTTACATGGGTGCAGTGTGTGCTAGGTGAAGGGCCATTACCTACTAACACCACTCATGTATCCCAGAGGTGTATAGTAGTAGTAACAGTAATTGGAAAGGGCTGCACTGCATGATACTGTGGGTCCGTCCAGAGTGTGTATGTTATTGTCTGACTATGTGTCATGAATGCCCCCAGTTGGCTAATGTGAGGTCTGTGTAATGCCTTTGAGGCACATCATGTGTGTGTGTGTGTGTGTGTGTGTGTGTGTGTGTGTGTGTGTGTGTGTGTGTGTGTGTGTGTGTGTGTGTACCAGCAAACCCTATAGTGCCGGTAGTAATTTACATATGTTGTTTTTCCCTCACAGGTGGACATGTTTTCTGCAGTCCCTCCTGCTCTGATACTGATGTTAGTGTCTCTGCAGAATCTAACCATAATGATACCCATATTGAGGCACAGGTGGGGTTTTCAGGGGCTGACACTGTGCCAGTGGTTGGAATTCCACTATTGTCAACCCCATCCCTACACACAGCCACAATGCCTACTCGTACCCCATCCCCAATGGCCACAGGTAATGGGCATTTTGTGAGTGTTGGCATGGAACAGGCTACTGTGGTGACTATGGCAAGTGAGGGTGCAGGCACTAGCCATAGCCAGAGTGCTGGTGAGGTCCCACACAGGCAGATGGACAGGGGTGCTTGGAGGAGGATTGCAGCCTTTCATGCCCCTGTTGCAAGTGCCACAGCAGCAGTCACCAGATGCATGTCTCAGGTTGTCATGGAGCACAGGCACATAATGAACGTAATAACAGATAGATACACAGGGTCATGGATGAGCATGGCCCTGGTGATTATGGCAATATGAACTCACTGCAGCCATCTGTGAGTGTACTAGGGTCATGGATAAATGGGGGGGGGACTTAGCACTCCTTGACCATGGAATATCTGTGCTTGAGCATTTGGCAGACACAGGCCAGCAGCCATGTGGCTGTAGGGCAGCACCGCGATCAGCTGAGGATCTACATGTCCATACACCATCACATTCCCATGCTGGCAGTGCCACCAGCACTACTGAATGGGGTATGCTGTCCATGCCATGATGCAGCAGGCCATGGGCACATGATCCTGGCCAGTCCCAACAGGGATACAGATCCAGCAGGCAGCACTCACCAGGAGGGAGTAGTACTGCATCTGGACTTGGCCCTGGTGGTGCTGGTGATACCCTCGGCAGGCCCATTTTCCATGTCCCTGGCCAGAGATCATGAACTGTACACTCTGCCATGTACAGCCCACAGCTGTCCAAAATACCCCTGTGTAGGGTGCCCACATGGTGTGACTGTGCATACAAACATATACACACACACATCAGCATCAGAAAAGTCACCACCACACAGGCACACACACACACACACACACACACACACACACACACACACACACACACACACACACACACACACACACACACACACACACACACACACACACACACACACACACACACACACACACACACACACACACACCACCCCTGAACTGCCTATTTAATGAACACCCCCCAAACACACACACACAATGTCAACCATGTGGCCCAGCCTAGGCTTCTACCAAACCCACAAAACACCCTGTTCATCTGATATGGGTGTCACATCCATGCCATCCATCCCATCAATGCAGGGACATGCTTATATGGGTCTGATGCACAGGGTGACTTTAGTAGAGTGTAGCTATTTCATACTAGTAAGGTGCTGTCATCTGCCATTTGTAATGGGTACACATCGGAGTGTGTGTGTACCTTTTCAGCCATGATGCATTATTGGTGTTAGTAACACTAAGCAAATGCATTCCCAAATGCTGTACTCTGTTTGTGTTCTGGGTGTCTGTGTGCCAGCAGGATGTGGCCCCCACAAGGGGTATGGCAGTGTAGTAACATATCGACCACATCATTGTCAGGGTACAGCTGTATCTGCACACATTTCCCAGGTCTGTGTAACAGTTCCTGCATGTGCCTCACAGCTTATAGGGCTGAGGGGTTGTATCCCAGTCTATGGTAGTTGACATGAGCTCTAGTATAGTGGATAATGGTAAGTTTGGTGGGTGGAATACACCTCAAATTGCTAATGCCCTCAACCCAAGAGGATATTGTATCTACCAAACACACAGAGGATCACAGTTACCAGTGTTGTATTTGGAACCCCTACCCATCAAGTTGTGGTACCACAGCATTATACAGTTATTGCAGGCGGTACAGGACCACTAGTGTGAGAACTATTACAAGGTACCTCTGAGGTGAATAGCATCACATGGCCTTTTGGGGTATGGCACTGGTGGCTGTAGCGGGTGTGACAGTACTCATAATAGGGTTGCATTCAAGTCTACATACTCACAACCACTGCTATACACACAAATGGGCACACACACACACACACTCTCACATAGACACACACACTCTCACACAGACACACACACTCACACACACACACACACACACACACACTCACACACACACACACACACACACACACACACACACACACACACACACACACACACACACACACACACACACACACACACACACACCCACACACACTCACACACACACACACACACACACACACACACACACACACACACACACACTTGCCAGTACTGACATTAGTAGACCAACCTATCTTGTTATTCATACCATACTATTCTATACTTTTGCACAGGGTTTTTAGGGCTGATGAGTGTCTACAGATACCACTATGATTGATGTGAGCAGTGGACCTCATATAGTAGACTTAGAAATATGTACTGTGTGTACCATGGCTTAGAATATGAATCCATGCCTATCCAATGGATGTCATTCACACACAAACACAAAAGATACCCTTCTTTTACACACATTTGTCAGGACTGGGAGTAGAACTCCTACCTATCTATTTATTGTTACTACATTGTTATGCATTTATCACATGTGCCACAGAGGTTATGGGATGACACTTGTCCAAAGGTACTTCTAAGGTGAGGAACATCACCAGCCCTTGTAAAGTATGGCACTGGGTGATGTACTGGGTGAGAGAGGTCTCAAAATACTTTAAACTACACATATACACACTTACACACACACATTTGCCAGAACAGGGATTAAAACTTCTACCAACCAGTTATTTGTACTGTAGTGTTACACAGTTATCACATGTGTCACAGAGCTTAGGGGGTTGTGATTTGATGAAAGGGACTTCTGAGGTGAGTGATATCTGCAGGACTGCTAAAGTAGGGAAAGGGGACGTATACTGGCTTTGAATGGGCCCAAAAACGCAAGTCACACTTGAACATTTGCCAGGACTGGATTTATAACTCCTACCTAATTATTTGTACTATAGTGTTACACATATATCACATGTGCCACAGAGCTTATGGGGTTGATGCCTGATGAAAGGGACTTCTAAGGTGACTGATATCTGCAGGACTGCTAAAGTAGGGAAGGGGGAAGTGTCCTGTGTTTGAATGGACCCAAAATATTTAACTTGTAAACCCACCCACACAGTTTGATATTTGCCAGGACTGAGATTCGTACTCCTACCTAACTAGTTATTTGTACTATAGTGTTACTCAGTTATCACAAGTGCCACAGAGCTTATGGGGCTGAGGCATGATGAAATGGACTTCTAAGGTGACTGATATCTGCTAAAGGTGTACTGGGTTTGAATGGACCCAAAAGCTTTTAGTTGTGAACACACTCACACACACACACACACACACACACACACACACACACACACACACACACACACACACACACACACACACACACACACACACACACACACACGCACACACACACACTGTTTGACATTTGCCAGGACTGATATTAGAACTCCTACCTAATTAGTTATTTGCATTATAGTGTTACACAGTTATTGCACTTGCCAAAGAGCTTATGGGGCTGAGGTATCATGAAAGGGACTTCTAAGGTCTGATATCTGCCGGACTGCTAAAGTAGGAAAAGGGGAAGTGTACTGGGTTTGAATGGACCAAAGAGCTTTGACTTGTAAACACACACACACACACACACACATACTTTGATCTTTGCCATAAGTGATATTAGAACTCCTAAAAAATTAGTTATCTGTACTATAGTCTTACACAGTTATCACATGTGCCATAGAGATTATAGGGCTGAGGACTGATGAAAGAGACTTCTATGGTGACAGACATCATCACTACTGCAAAGGTAGGGCAATGGGAAGTGCACTGGGTGGGGAAGGCTTGTTCATTCCTAGATCCTACTGACATTTCTCTAAGTATATGACCGTGCCCAGTGTGACTTTCTATAGTACATGTGGGACTCCATTCCAGGGATTGTTGTACTCCAGTCTGGCTTGTTTTGTGCTACAGCCATACCTTGCTACCTGTTGGTGCAGGGTATCTGGAGATAGCCTATCAAAATTGGGGGACAATGGGCCATACAGTTATTGTGACTATTTCTCTCAGTAATGTATGGGTTGATAGGGTTACAGGGCTTGTTTTAGCAGACATCTGACATATATGCTGTTTGACACTGTCATGTATTGTTTCAATACCTTGTGACATACCTCCTCAGATCATCATAGTGATTTACCAGAGGAATACAGGGTGGATGATGGGGACAACAAAAGTATGGGCCAAATGCTATGCAGTCTGGCACAATCCAGCATGTTGAGAGGTGTGCCTATGAGCAATTGATTGCTGGAGCTGTGGAAACAGTGCAGTACCTTGGTGATATATTACAATGGTGGAATCTCTGTGCATTTCTGTTCTGGCCTGATCTGATTTCCAGTCCACAGTTGGGTAATATAGGTCAGACAGGATCAGGGGCAGACTCCAGATAGATTTGTAGGGGATAAGATATTGGTGGTGTCCTAGGTCAGATATGTTTGCCTACCAGTGCTTTGCATAGGGGTCTACTCAAAGGTTGACTACACTTCGAGGGTCTTGTGTGTGTCAGACTGTTTGACCAGACTGGAGGTGTGTGTTTGTCTGACATATATATATATATATATATATATATATATATATATATATATATATATATATATGGCCCACCTCATTTTGCTCGGCTGGCCACATTTTGGGGTCAGGATGTTGCATAGGATAAGTGATCAGGAAAGGGTGTGTTACTCTCCATGTCTGTGCCCCAGGATTCTGTGGGTGCAGACATGTCACAATCTTCCAGGGTTAGGACTGCCTGCAATGAGTGCATTCCCATGTTTCGACTCCTAGCCCTGCCTCTCGACTGTACAGAGTATCACAGAATGTCCACATTCATGACTTATATATCTTGCTGGTTAGGCAAATGAGTGTGGTTTTCAATGAAACATGTTTTGCAAGTCACTCAGGGTTGAAGTCAGATATTACTGACAGTTGACATTGCAGTTTCTGACTTCGTACTAATCAGACATTTCATGCTACTAAAATCATTCCATCAACTTTATTACATTATTAGAGCAGTATTTCAAAGGTATCCTTCTCTTTGGACCTTTTTCACCCCATTATTCATGGCATTGTCCAGATTTGTGTCTCTCTGACACTGGCAGGTTTTCTCCTAGCTGTTAGCAGTATGACTTTTCTTTGCCTTTTTTAGACTGTGTTATGTTGGTGTTATGGACCCCATGACACTTCCTAACAGAGCACTGTGGGTACAGCATAGGCATTTGTCACAGGCCTGTAGGCCAGGTGTGACAGATGCAGGGCATCTGTAGCAAGGCAGTGCATTCTGATGATCAGATGTTTCCAGGCTTCCTTCAGTGGACAACCCTGGGATGGCACCAGTAAGTTGACTGTGGGTGTTACTGACAATTGCTTTATGTTTGAGTTGAGCCATCACTATAGTTGACTGCTGGATGCTGCTTAAGGCTAGGGGCATGTTACTGCATTTCTGTGGGACTATGGGGGGGGTGACATAGCTGTACACAATACACATTTGAAGAGACTGTGCTGATATTTGCTTAACACTTTGGTCTCATTTATTATAATGGTGTGCCCTATCTTTCAGACTAACAGGCATGACAGTATCAACCACAGGTCAGATTGTTCTGGCACAGACATTTGTAGTTTCAGACTTCTTGCCTTTCAAAGCTATGCTGCCACTGCCGGACCTGCTGTGATATCACTGCGTAAAAGTCTGTAGGTGGAGATTTCATGGGTGTCACCATGTGGGGGCCTTTGCCAGGCATTTCTGTATGGTTTTCTGCAGCTGATCTGCTGTTTGAGCCTGGAGGTGGGTATGGGATCCCCACTTTGACATCCATGCATGTGACCTATGACCCCCCCAGTTATTTGGCTCACCACATATACTGGAGAACTTGAACAAAAGGCTTTAATAACATGAAGTACTTTTCGTCCAGTACAATGACTGGACTTCATCAGACAAATTACAGAAATAATAAGTGTCCTTTTATACTTAGTTAAAAACATACGGTTAACAAATCACTTAAATCAATCAATCAATTAAGCATTGTCAACTAGGCATTGCATTGAAACAGTAACTAAGTAACTAACTAAGTATAAAAAAACACTTATTATTTCTGTAATTTGTCTGATAAAGTCCAGTCATTGTACTGGAAGAAAAGCGTTTCATGTTATTAAAGCCTTTCGTTCAAGTTCTCCAGTACCTTCGTTGCTTTTTTTAGTTTTTGTACTTGTCGTTCCTCACCACATATACTGCAGTGGTATTTGTCAACTAGGGTGGTACTGTATAGTGTGGGTAGGCCAGTACTAGGATTATACTTCCTGCTGTTCCACAGGACTCTCAGTTGTCTGCTGCTATCCCAATAAGCCACCCCATTCCCTTGCATGCTTGAATCAATATCATAGATATGCTATCAGAACATTCCACTCTTTATTCATTTATTTTGTTAAGGAGACTGACTTACCTTGTGCCTGAGGCTGTTGTGAGGATGGTGCTTGAGGGCTGACTATGTCGGCTGCACACAGTACATTACCTATACATGGTAGGGTATAGGTGGTGTGTTGTTTGGCATCTATTTTACTGTGTGAGTGAGTCAGAGAGATCCGTCCCTTGGGTCCTACAGTATCAGTTTATGTGCTATGCATTGCCTCTTTGCCAAGGACGGGACATATTGGGCACATCTCAATCTGCCTACAGGGGCAGGCTCAGGATGTTACTCCTCCAAGTCCCTCTGTGCCTGTGGAGACCTTGACAATGGTGGGAGGCTGTGTGGCCCTATCCATTTTGTTCCTGCTGCAGCTGTTTCCAGAGGATCATATTGTGTAGCATGGCACATACTATGAACATGTGTGCACATGTGGCTGGAGAGTACTGCAAGGCTCCACCAGATATGTCAAGGCTGCGTAACCGTGACTTGAGCATGCAAAACACATACCCTATAAGGATCCTGGTTTGCCTCATTATAGTGTTCTTGTGTGGGTGTGTGTGCATTTCTGATGGGTGTCATCATCCACGACTCCAGTGTGTAGCCAGCATCCCCCACCAGATGGCCATATGGGATGTCCCCACTGGCAAATGCTCAGTACAGCTGTGATGAACGCTAGATGTGGAGTCGTGATAGCTTCCAAGGCTGCCAGCACACGCATTCATGATAATGCCCTGGGCATCACACACAACCTGGCAGTTGATGGAATGGAACCCCTTGTGGTTTAGGTAGACCCTATCCTGGTCACCTGGTGGTGCTTTGATGTGGATGTGTGTGCAGTCTATGGCACTCAGTACCTCCGGGTATTCTGCTACATGGTGGAAAAGACTCATATTGCTGGTCCTCTCCTCACAGTTCCTGGGGAAGTTAATGTGCTCAGTGGCATGCAGTCACATGGCATCCAGGAAGTGGTGGAGTATCCTAGATGCAGATGCATGTGAGACCCCCATGGTATCCCCATTTGGTCTTTGGAAAGTACCTGTAGCTAGTATTCTTAAGGCTACACATACCTTGGTATCCACTGGGATGGGTTCCTCTCTGTTGGTTCTGGGTCTGAGGCGAGGTTGGCACAGCTCAACAATTTGCTGAAATATGTCCCTGTCCACCCTGCAGTGTTCTACTATCTCCAGATCATGTAGCCCCTGGTAGGTTACCCTGGGTCTGAACACTCTTCTACTTCTTCTTGGTCTGAGTTGGTTGTCAGCATTATCCTTCTCACCACCCTCAGTCTCTAGCATAAACTGATAAATCAAAGCAACAGCAGCCCCTAACATGTTTTGTTAGTTTTGTCAGTTTAAAATTCCTCTGAATGTGTACACCAGTGGTGTAGAGTTTGTGGGGAAAAACAGACTAAAAGGTGTTTGCATAATTTATAGTGGTGTGCTGGGCTGCTGCCTGTGTAATTGGCTGATTCTGATACATTCCACCTGCCAGCTATGCTTGTTCTCCTTAATTGCATTCCTTCTGCTGTTTCCCCTTTCTATTTCCTCCCTGTTTAAGCCCTGATGTGCCGCACATTCCCAGTGCTCAAATGTAAACAGTTCTGCTATTCCCTGTGTTTTTTTTTTTTTAGGCCAGATGCATGCCATGCACACCCGTTTAGCTAAAGTAAATACTTCAAAGCAGAACTGGCCCTCCCTGGATGCAAACACGCTCTGCATTTCATGGAATAAGAAAATACAGCCTCAGACACACCCCTTTCTTAACTGTGCTTAGCTAAGGGCAAATACGGACCACAGAGCTCCAATGTGCTTACAGCAAGCATGACAAACCCCCTTTTTCATGTTAGCTGCTCCTCCTGTCTACACGGTGGTATTAAAGCACCTACACAGTTAGGTGCAGTCTGACACTTAGAAGAAATTTGTGATTCACTATAAATCCCCTCATTTGCATACACCACTGCCTTACTCCATAGTTACCACACTTAGGTTGGCCCATTTCCCTTAGCAAACACTATTCCCTGGTATTGTTTCCATTCCACATGCCATTGATTATAATGGCAAAATGCAGATTTCTGTAAAAATTGATTCCCCTTCCTTTGTTTTATTTTTGGCACCATCCTGCTTGTGTGCCACTGCCCTATGCTTAAATGGCCAAGATAAGCCAAAAAAAAGTTTTATTTAAAAAAAATTAAAACTATTTTTCATGCCAATGGCCATATAGTTGGCCATTGGCATGCATACTAAATATAATACATGCTTTCTTTCGAGCTGTCATGCCTCCGTTTTCTCATTTGCAGAAATGTATTCAGCTAGTGACTGAATACATTTCTGCAGGTTACACTATTACTGCTCAAACACCTGCCTGCTTGCTGAATCGCTAATTCACCTCATATGCATGATTTTCACCAGCAAATGAGGTAATTAGCATAAGGCAGTGGTGTTCTTGCAGAAATAGTGTAGGAGCGCTTGTGCACGTCCAGGGAGCTCTATACTGAATCGCTCGGCGGACATATTGCGTGCAGCAGCTCCTGCACTACTCCTGCACGCAGTGCAGGGCTTAATGAATCCCGAGGTTAGCCTTTCTATTAATTACAGTTTTTTTTGGAATGCTGTAATTGTATTTTGAGCTTTTCTCCTTGGGTCTCCACTGAAAATGAGCCTTTGGCTCAGTTGGATCAACCCGGTTAACAAATGACAATAAATAAATAAATATATAAAATAAATACATAGTATCATTTAAACCGGGATAATTATAGGCATTTAATTTAATTTGCCATCTTAATTCCTTTAACTCAAGAATGTCATTCCAGGGTCATACAAAAGGACATGCCCATATGTTTTCGTTGACAGTTGTCATGCTGTTTCACTGTCATGATATGTTGTGTGCCATGTGCTATCAGTGCTGATGCCATGCGGGTTTATATGCAGGTATGTCATACCTATGAGCAGTCAACCTTTCCTAACTGCATCAAATGCCAATTTAACATTAATGTATGCACTGTGGTAAGGATAATTTATTCAGTAGCAGTACATTACGCTGTTTCATCTATGTTACATTTCCACATTCATTCCTTATTCACATAAGTTTACACCTTCTAGCAATATCTGTACATAGTAATGATGACTGCACATATCTCTGCACATAGTCCGATCCATGCTGAAACACCATTCTATCTTTGACAAGTGAGCATTCACTGGCTTATCACTGATGTGCTGTAATGATACTCGCAAGAGTGTCCTCTACTCAGTAAGGAGCAGGGTGCATGACATACACCTGCGGTTCTTTACTCCACATTGGCTTGACAGTATACATGTATGTGATTGAAATTATAGTTGATAGCTTAATTATGCCTGTTGATGTTACATGATTGAACATTGCTGTGTATGTGTGAGTTACACGTGTCCATTTTGGTGAAGATCAGCAATGCAGTTTGGCCATGTGACATACATTTGCCATTTGCTTAAAAATATTCTGAACTGGCTTCGGTAGCACCCTGTGTGTTGTGCATATGCATTTGCAATGTGTAACCTTACCTTGTTGTCATGCTTCATCATTGCCTTTCTTGTTATTGTCCCACCTTCATATTTATGTAATATATTTTGCAGATACATTTGCTTTTCTTGCAGTTATTGACCATTGCCATGTATTACATTGTTGACATGGTTAGTATATGTCAAAGGTATGTCAATTTTACAGATGCAGGACATCACACATAAGTCACTGAATACTGCTAGCAATACATCCTTGTTCTCATTATATTTGTGTGTTAACCAGTATGCATTGTTGAAATTCATATCCACAACCTGATATACTGTAGTGTTAGATTCATGCGAATATTCTTACATGTCATTGGTGTGTGCATGTTTATTGATGCTGCTTTCAGGTATTTTCCATTTAGGCCACTTACAGTCATAGATACATACATATAAAAAAAAAAAAAAAGAAAAAAATATATATATATATATATATATATATATATATATATATATATATATATATATGTGTGTGTGTGTGTATGTATATATATATATATATATATATATATATATATATATGTGTGTGTATATATATATATATATATATATATATATATATATATATATATATACACACACACACACACACACACACACACACACACACACACATACATATGTGTGTGTGTGTGTGTGTATATATATATATATATATATATATATATATATATATATATATATATATATATGTGTGTGTGTGTGTGTGTATGTAAGAATATCCACAAGAATCTAACGCTACAGTGGAACCACTAACCTGCATTTAAAGTACTTCAAACTAGTGAGAATGATGGATCCACTAACCTCAGATCATGTTTGTGTGAATTATTAGCAGAATAGAAATATATATTTATATGTGGTCATCTCTCATAAAAAAAAAGTTAATAAGGGTGAAGGGCAATCATGGCCACATTGTCACAGCTAACATTAACTTACAATGGGTGCGGGACTTGTGTGGGGAACACGGGTTATGCACACACCCAAGGCAAGTGGGAAATAGAAAAGAAGATATTCTCAGGCCTCATCCTGTCCACCATCTGATTTACCAGCATTCTCAGAATAGCTGGACATTTTTCCTACACATCTGAGGCTACAGCCTAATCTGCATTACCTTCACCATCTGGGCTGGACTATATCACCAAATCTGTGTCCTGTGTAGCAGTGGCCGTGTTACCATAGGGAGACACATCAGTTCCCTCTTCAGTATCAGTGGATGGTCTAATGGAGGGTGCAGGCAGTGGGCATGCTAAAAGAAGAGACAGATGGCACAAGTCAGGTAAATGTGCTTATGTCACATGCTGGATTTCTCTACTGAGATATGCAACAACTATATCACTACAGTGTTACAGGTGCTAAGGACTTACCAGGAGGTCATGTCCCGGTGTGGCCGAAGTAACCTGTATAACAGGGAGTTGACAGTTATGTTACATATGGAACATACATAATATATGTGAAGAATAACATAACACAGACTTGACATGTCCTCGTGGGAATCCAGCACCAGAGGTGAGGACACAATGCAACTGCTGTAGGGAAGAAAGGCATAAACACAGTATTTGTAAGCAAATACTTGCCAGCACTTACCATTGCCACTGTGGTACATCACACCATAGATAATATATACACATACCAGTTGGTCATTGCTGAGATGCTGATGGTGGCTGTCCTGTGCTGGAGTAGAAGAAAACAGTATTAATGGAGGACAACAAGAGGAGTAACAACAATGATATGTAGGAAACAGAGGGGATAGCATGGCAGTGGCACCCTCCCTATGTAGTGAGTTTGTCTGCCACAAGGCATATCCTACAGTGGGAAAAACTGCAGACAAAGCAAATACAGTCTTGTATGCAGACATAGGCACATGATGACATATACAAATCATTAACAGGATATGGTGATACTTATATGACTTATGCTGCACTTGCTGGCCAGATGTCCTTGTGTATGAAAAACAACGTCATTCATTTCATACAACACAGTTATGCTTCACAGTGCTGAAATCTATGAACATGGTGGGAAACTATACCTGGTCATAGGCTTCATCACTACAAACTATGACCAGGTATGGTAGCCTATGAACCTGGTGGGAAACATACCTGGTGTGTTTGCAGGTATACCTGCAGGGGTCATGTCTCCACAAGCTGTATCTATAGGTTACAATTTCAGGAAATATCACTGTGACAGTATATACCACTGGCATGTCAGAAGACAGAGGCAGTAACAGATAATGGTTACAGTAACCATATATGGGGACGCTCTTCTGTCATGTGTTGCTGTTGTTCAGCTGTGACTGGATCTCTGCAAATGAATTCAGACAACATTAAATATGTTGGTTGTAGTGTTATGCATGTACTGCAGCTGTACGGCAACATGTCATTGCAGTCGGTTATCGTCAGCATGTGTTCCCCATGTGCATGATGCAGTTCTGTTGCTGCAACACACAAATAAGAATATATGAATATTCATCCAACAAAAATCTGTACTTAAGTATTCTATATACAATAATGTTATGCAAAGTAACACATGCATGTGCAGCCTGACACATCTACTTCTATCCCACCCCTGGGTATGCAGCACTTCCCACTTGTATGCAGGGATGCACAAAACTGTGTGAGCTTTTCTAGGGGGGGGGGGTCAATAGTCAGCCACCAATGGTTGCATCCCCAACCTGTCACACCAGTGTACCCTGTTGGTTGCATGAAGGATCATATCAGAATACCATCGGTGACAGGCCTCCCAGGATCTATTCTGACCTCTGACAGAATTAATCACATTGTTAAGGTCAGTTGACACTTCATTCTTCCAAACCAAGAAGTCTCCTTCCATGCTGGCGCACAGCATCGATTATTATGTTACTTTCCTGTGGTGAAAATTGTTGACCCTAGGTCTGTTTGCCATCTGGAAGACAGTTATAGGCACATGGTTAGGTGAGAGTGGTAAGTACTAAGTAGCCTATCTACCACAAAAGGAGTGGTTTCGGGCCAAGAAATTGTAGTTTATTGGCCTTTTGGGCAGTTTTTCCATCTCTATCAACTTTCGGGTTTAAAAGCCCACATTTGAGCTTCTTTCCCGTCTTTCCTGTAACTAGTCTAGTCCAGATACAGATTTGCTGTATCCAGGACTGTTTGTAAGCTTATGACCAGTGCCAAAGTCTGCTCTTCAATTTTCCCTTAGATCTGCTAATTCTCTCCTCTCCTGCACTTTTACTAGCTTATTAGTATAGCACTTTATCAGACTTCTTTTAGCAATTATTGTAGCACACAAAAGTGCTACCAGCACTAAACGTGCTACAAGGAAACAGCTCCAGTACTTATAATTAATGCCCACCCCTCCAAGCATGTCTGAAGGACAATTCCCTGTGCTTTTTCCTATTAACCTGGTGAACCTGGGTATCCTGAGGCAATGTAGCAACTGCCTTATGTATACCGACAACCCTCTCCTTTTATCTTCCAACACTCAGACTTGTGAAATATGCACTTATATATCCAAATTGGAAGCCACGCACTCTCCAGCCAAGACTGGAATAGCTGGTCAAGAGAAGGTCAACACATGCACCACACCACATGGAAAACATAGCCCTCCAGAACACACACCAGCACTGCCTTCACATAAAAGCACAAACCACACACCCACATCTGTGGAGGCTCTCAATATATACCTACCAAACAGCAGAGACCTCCAAGGCAGAAATGCACTTGACCACCACAGCACAACACTAATCATGAGACACATAACTCTCCTAAACAGTGTGCCACTCAACCAACACAACATGAGCAACAGTTGCTCTACACCAATAGTCAACCCCTCCCTGGTTAGCTCTGATCACAAACTAATCACCTTGGAAATCCACATCCCTACCACCAACCCCTTCCGCAAATGTAACCACCATGAAAAACTTCTCCAAAGCTAACTTTGGGTCTTAAAAATAGAGGTGGCTAACTTCATGGCACCCATGCAAATGGAGAATAGTTGCATGACCGCCAAATCATACACCAATGCACTGTACGAACATATACATAAATGCATGGCTCTCACCATACCCAATAGAACCAAGATGCACTCCTCCAAAAAAGTAAGCCAATCTGGTGGTCCACTGCCATAAACAAACTGTACACAGAAGGAGGAAACTGATGCAGAATAAGGTGAAGTCCCAAGACTGGAAAAACTCCCTTATCAGCCTCAACAAAAAGTTGAGATCCCTTATCAAATCTTCTACAGCTAGCTATGAAAACAGAATTGCAGCAAATGGTAAAGATAACCACAAGGCCTTCTATAGTTATGTAAAGAATCTTCATGGCAATACCCAGGTTTGCTCTAACTGCACAATGGTACATTCTATACCAAGCCAACAGATATGGCCAATATACTGGCCGACAGATTCAGTGCCAACTTTACCCTTCCCCCCAAAGGAAAAATAATAATACCAGTCAATCACCAGGCATTCAGTATTACTGCTGCACAGGTTAAAACAGCACTATCCAAGGCCAAGAATACAGCTTCTATGGGACCTGACAATATCCCTGTCTGTATTCTACATGAACTACAGAGTGAACTGTTCACTCACAGCCTCACCTCAGGCTTTGTCCCTACAGAATGGAACACTGATATAGTCATCCCTCTCCACAAAGGAGAAATGACTACAGACCCTGGGAACTATTGCCCCATTAGCCTAATGAGTCTGATATGCAAAACTATGGAATGCATCATCATTTACCTAATAAACAAGGATATAGGAAATCTCCTATGAAGAGTTGTATGAAAGGTTGGACACTAAGGAGGGAGAAAAGGACCTGTACCAATTGGCTAGACAGAGGGACCGAGCTAGTAAAGATGTGCAGCAGGTAAGGGTGATAAAGGATAATGAGGGAAACTCACAAGTGAGGACAGTGTGTTGAGCAGATGGAAAGAGTACTTTGAGGGGCTGATGAATGAAGAGAATGAGAGGGAGAGAAGGTTGGATGATGTGCGGATAGGGAATCATGAATTGCAGTACATTAGCAAGGAGGAAGTAAGAATAGCTATGAAGAGGATGAAGAATGGAAAGGCTGTTGGTCCAGATGACATAACTGTGGAAGCATGGAGGTGTTTAGGTGAAATGTCAGTGGAGTTTTTAACTAGATTGTTTAATGAAATCTTAGAAAGTGAGAGGAGGCATGAGGAATGGAGAAAAAGTGTTTTGGTACCGATTTTTAAGAATAAGGGTAATGTACAGAGCTGTAGTAACTACAGAGGGATTAAATTGATCAATTACAGCATGAAGTTATAGGAAAGAGTACTGGAAGCTAGGTTAAGAAGGGAGGTGATGATTAGTGATCATCAGTATGGTTTCATGCCAGGAAAGAGCACTACAGATGCAATGTTTGCTCTGAGAGTGTTGATGGAGAAGTACAGAGAAGGTCAGAAGGAGTTGCATTGTGTCTTTGTGGACTTAGAGAAAGCATATGACAGGGTGCCTAGAGAGGAGTTGTGGTATTGTATGAGGAAGTTGGGAGTGTCAGAGAAGTATGTAAGAGTGGTATAGGATATGTATGAGGGTAGTGTGACAGCGGTGAGGTCTGCAGTGGGAGTGATGGATGCGTTTAAGGTGGAGATGGGATTACATCAAGGATCAGCTCTGAGCCCTTTCTTATTTGCAATTGTGATGGACAGGTTGACAGATGAGATCAGACAGGAGTCTTCGTGGACTATGATATTTGCAGATGACATTGTGATCTGTAGTGAGAGTAGGGAACAGGTGGAGGAGATGCTGGAGAGATGGAGAGATGGAGAAATGCTCTAGAGAGAGAGGAATAAAGGTCAGCAGGACTAAGACAGAATATATGTGTGTGAATGAGAGAGAGGATAGAAGAATGGTGAAGATGCAGGGAGTAGAGGTATTGAAGGTGGATGAGTTTAAATACTTGGGATCAACAGTTCAGAGTAATGGTGAGAGTGGAAGAAAGGTGAAGAAGAGAGTACAGGCAGGGTGGAATGGGTGGAGAAGAGCGTCAGGAGTGATTTGTGACAGACGGATACCAGTAAGAGTGAAAGGGAAGGTCTATAAGAGGGTAGTGAGACCAGCTATGTTATATGGGTTGGAGACAGTGGCATTGACAAAAAGGCAGGAGTCAGAGCTTGACGTGGCAGAGTTGAAGATGTTAAGATTTGCACTGGGTGTGATGAGGATAGACAGGATTAGGAATAAGTATGTTAGAGGATCAGCCAGATTGGAAGCTTTGAAGACAAAGCCAGAGAGGCAAGATTACGTTGGTTTGGTCATGTGCTGAGGAGGGATGCAGAGTATATTGGGAAAAAGATGCTAAGGATGAAGCTGCCAGTAACAGGAAAAGAGGAAGGCCTAAGATAAGGTTTATGGATGTGGTGAGAGAGGACATGCAGGTGGTTGGTGTGACAGAGCAAGATGCAGAGGACAGGAAGAATTGGAAACAGTTAATCCGCTGTGGCGACCCCTAATGGGAGCAGCCGAAAGAAGAAAAAGAAGATAGGAAATCTCCAAACTCTGGATCCCACACAGTTTGGTTTTGTGAAGGGTAGATCATGCCTGCTCAACTTGGTTGACTTCTTTGAGTCCGTCACCAGAGCTGTGGATGAAGGCAAGGTGTTTCATACAGCCTACCTTGATCTGGCCAAGGTTTTTGATATCATAAACCTTGTCATCACAATAAACAAAACATGCCGGAGGGATAGGTTCCTGACCCAGAGACTCTCCAGACTCTGGAATAAACTGCCCATACATGTCATGCAGAGCACCTCTTTGGCCATCTTCAAAAAGGAACCTTGATGATTGGATGGGAGAAAGGAAATTCCCGGGGATCATGTCAGTTGCCCTGCTATACAGGGGTCTAGGAAGTAAATAGTGTAGGAAGAAATAGCCAGGGAATTGTTATGGCTAGGCTTGTATAGGCCCTAAGGCTGGTAGCCTAGTACCAACCTATGAACTTATTCCCCACTCAAGAATCATAGAAAAACTCACTAAGCTAGGCATCAACCCCTATATCACTAGGTGGGTTGCAAACTGGCTCACAGCTAGAACCCACAGTGTGAAAGTAGCTGACTCCCAAGTTAGACTGCTGACCAGTCATGAGTGGAGTCCCACAGTGTTCGGTCCTGGGTCCTCTCCTGTTTGGTATCTACTTCTCTAAAGTCCAGGCCAACATGAAGGGACTCTGGCTGACAAAGGTCGCAGATGATTGCAAGTTGGGAGCTATTTATAACTCCCCAAGTGATGTTGACATCCTACAGAAAGGCCTCATTGAGACCAATGACTGGTGTCAGAACCATGCCCTTAAGCTCAATGCCAAAAAATGTGTCATCATCCCCTTTGAAAAAAAACATTTCCCATGAATTACCAAATCAGTGTTAGTCCACTGAACACAGAAGGCGTTATAAGAAATCTGGAAACATAGATTGACAGCAACCTCTCTTTTAGCCACCACATTGCCACTGTGGTCAGAAAGTCCTTCTGTGTGGCACATCTCATTACTAAAGCTTTTGCATCCATGAAGAAAGAGGTCATTGTCTCCCTCTACTCTTCCCTCATTAGGTCAATCATCGAGTACAATGCCTCATTTGGCATCTACCTCACTAGACATCTGCGACAACTGGAGAGGCTGCAAAAGTACCTCACAAAGATGATCCTAGGCCTTAAACACTTGTCCTATATGGACAGACCCAAAAAACTCCAACTATTCTCTATCTCATATCACCTACTTAGAGGCGATCTCTGCTTGACTTACAAAGCCATATCTGACCCAGCTCTGTTAGAAATGCTACATCTAAACAAATCCCAATCCCTCTGCACCACATGCTCCAGAGACCTCAACCTCATTAGCACAATCAACAGAAAGTGCTGGAGGGACAGGTTCATAACCCAGAAACTGCCCATGCTATGGAACAGACTTCCCATATATGTCAAACAGAGCACCTTACCGGCCCTCTTCAAGAGAAATCTTGATAAGTGGATGGGAAATAGAAAAGTCACCCTGGGGATCACTCCATTGGCTTTACTCAACAGAGGCACTGGGAACTAAGTATGGGTGGCACTATGCCAGGGTAATCCTATGGGCTAGGCTTGTAAAGGCTCCAGGTCCATTAGCCTAGTACACAACTATGAACCTATGAATGCAGAGATTGCACATATGGAGATTATCATGTTAACAGTTTATGTGAATTTACCATCTCTGCATTCCTGTTCACTGTAAAATTAAATGAATTAGTCCCTGTCCCATATAATAGTGTGACATACAAAAGCAACATATGGGATATGAAAACAACACCATAACTTTTGATATCTGTAGAGGCTGCATGAGGGATTTGAATCCATTACAGTGGATATTATTGGAGGGAAGGCCACCCACAATACAACTGTGCCACCCAATCCTTATGTTCTGTGTGGACTTCACATTAACATACTACTCATAACATATGTATAATACAAAAATGTTGGATGGCTGTCAGACACATTCTGTATTGTCAATAGATGATATGCAACATAAGCCTAAACAGACAACCTCTGGAAAAAGTAGTCATAGTAACCTGAACTGTTGTACATGAATAGCATATATCAGCACAATCAATAGTGAGCAGTGAATGCTATCCCCATTTCACGTGTATGAGATGAAAATCAGTGATAACTGCAACAATATTACTCTTAGCAGAAATTATCTGTACAGTAGCAATTGAACAACTTATGGAAACCATTGGCAAGCCTCCCTCTCCATAAGTATACTCCAGAAAGTACATGATAGACATAAACATGGATATAGTTTTAATGAGACAATTATTGATAAACTCACCAAACTAGGCATTATTGATAAACTCACCAAACTGGGCATCAACCCCTATATCACTAGGTGGTTTGCAAACTGGGTCACAGATAGAACCCACAGTGTAAAAGTAGTGGAGTCCAAGTCAGACTGCCAACCAGTCACGAGTGGAGTCCCACATGGATCAGTCCTGGGTCCTCTTCCCTTTTGGCATCTACTTCTCAGAAGTCCAGGCCAACATGGAGGGACTCTGGCTGACCAAGTTTGCAGACGACTGCAAGCTGGGAGCCATTATTAACTCCCCAAGTGATGTAGACATCCTACAGAAAGGCCTAACTGAGACCAATGACTGCTGTCGAAACCATGGCCTTAAGCTTAATGCCAAAAAATGTGTCATCATCCCCTTTGAGAAAAACTAATTTCCCACTAATTATCACATTGATGGGAGCCCACTGAACACTGAAGGTGTTATAAGAGATCTGGGGACACAGGTTGACAGCAACCTCTCCTTCGACCATCACATTGCCACTGTGGTCAGAAAGTCTTTCTATTTGGCACATCTCATTACCAAGGGTTTTGCATCCAGGAAGAAAGAGGTCATCATCTCTCTCTACTCTTCCTTCATTAGGCCAATCATTGAGTATAATGCCCGATTTAGCATGTACCTCAGTACCTCACTAGACACATACAACAGCGGGAAAGGCCACAAATGTACCTCATGAAGAGGATCCTAGGCCTTAAACACATGTCGTACATGGACAGACTCAAAAAAAACAAGCTATTCTCTGTCTCATATTGTTGACTAAGAGGCAATGTCTGCTTGACTTACATAGCAATGTCTGACCCAGCTCTGTTAGAAATGTTAAATCTAAAGAAATCCCAATCCCTCTGCACCACAGACCCCAGAGACCTGAACCTCATTACCACAATCAACATAACATGCTGGAAGGACAGGTTCATAACCCAGAGACTGCCCATGCTCTGCATTAGACTTCCCATACATGTCAAGCAGAGAACCTCACTGGTTCTCTTCAAGAGAAATCTTGATGAGGGGATGGGAAATAGAAAGTTCACCCTGGGGATCACTCCAGTGGCTCTACTTGATAGAGGCACTGGGAACTAACATTGGGCTGCATGATACCAGGGCACTTCTATGGGCTACATTTGTAAAGGCTCCAGGGCCATTAGCCTAGTACACACCGATGAACCTATGTGTGTTATTAGGCATCAATAAATAAATAAATATCCATAACATAACTACAAATACATACCATACAGCAGTGTACAGATACTGTTGAAATCAATAGGTTTCCATAAGTTTACCACAGCAATATATATACCACAGCAATATATATATCCCGTCCGCACCCCAAACAAAAAAGACCACAGTGAAGAACTTCTCTAAAGCAAACTTCACACTACTCAAGACTGGTGTGGTATCCTTCAAGGCCCCTGAGCCAGTGGAAACCACAACCCAAGCTGCGGAAGCCCTTACAAATGCCTTCTATGAACACCTCCAGGACTGCATGGATCAGGCAATCCCAAATAAAACCAAGACTCTTTCCACAAAGGGCAAACATCCAGTCTGGTGGACCCCAGCCATTAACAAATTTTACAATAAGAGGAGAAAGCTATTACATGATAGAACAAAATCCATAAAAGGGAAGTCACCCCTAATCATTAGTAGTAAAAAAATACGAGCACTCATAAAATCAACTAAGGCCAATTTTGAGAGAAAAATTTTCAAAGGACAATCATAAGGCCTTTTTCAGCTATGTTAGGAACCTGGGTGGAAACTCCCAGATATGCTCAGAATTAGTCCAAAATGATACAAAAATAACTTAACCCACAGACATTGCCAACATACTGGCAGACAGGTTCAGTGCAAACTTCACCCTCCTCTCTCCCCCTAAAGGAGAGATAACTATCCCAGCGGAGTGTAGCCTCCCAGACATCTCAAATGTGCAGGTGAAAGCTGCTCTCTCTAAAGCTAAAAACACAGCATCAATGGAACCGGATGGTGTCCCTGGCTGTGTGCTACACGAGCTAAATGAGGAATTAAACCCGCACATAAGGCAGTTGTTTAATCTCAGCCTTACCACAGGATACGTGCCCAAGGAATGGCGTACGGCAACTGTGGTCCCACTCCACAAAGGCGGTGCCTCTACGGACCCTGGTAATTACCGCCCCATAAGCTTAACAAGTCGGGTCTGCAAAGCTATGGAGAGGATCATAATAGAGCTCATAAACAAAGATATAGGGGACTTGCAGACATTGGACCCGACCCAGTTTGGCTTTGTCAAGGGCAGATCATGCCTTTTGAACTTGGTCGACTTCTTCGAAATGGTCACCAAGGCCATTGATGAGGGAAAGGCAGTCCATACAGCCTACCTTGACCTTGCAAAGGCTTTCACACAACAATACCTCGGGGTGTAGAAAAAAAACTTACAGGTTAAATGTAAACCCATATGTCACAAGATGGGTTGCAAACTGGCTTAAGGACAGAACCCACAGGGTTAGAGTTGCTGGCGCTATGTCAGACTCAAAGCCGGTCACAAGTGGTGTCCCACAGGGCTCAGCCCTTCCCTATTGTTGGCATCTACTTCTCAGAAGTACAGGCCAACATGGGAGGACTTTGCAGACAAAAAGTTGCAGATCACTGCAAACTGGGCGCATAGTGGAAAGTGCATTGGACACGGATATCCTTCAGAAGGGACTCACGGAAACAGATAGCTGGTGCCAGAGCCATGGCCTGAAGTTAAACGCCAAACAAAATGCATAGTCATACCCTCTTCGAAAAAAAGGTAACCCAGGCTACCATATAGGTGGCAATCCACTAAGCACAGAAGAGGTTATCATGGACCTGGGGACCCAGGTTGATAGTGGCCTTTTCTTTTGACACACACATTGCTAGCGGGCCCTTAGAACGACCTTCTACATTGCCCTGATCATGAAGAAGATTCAATCATCATCTAGTGTAGGTGTCAGTTCCTGCTCTTATTAGACCAATGATCGATGTATCTCACCCCATATCTGCAGCAATTGGAGAGGTTCCTCACCAAAAGGATAAAGGACTCCAAAATCTGTCATATGCTGCCAGATTGAAAAACTCCAGCTCTATTCAGTCGCATACCGTCTGCTCAGAGGTGACATGTGCCTGACATACAAGGCCATGTCCAACCCAGAATTAATGGACATGCTCCACCTCAAAAATCCAAATCCACCAAAACCACTAGAGCAAGCAACTTAAACCTTACGGATATAAATAGGACGTGCTGGAGGGATTTATCACTCAGAGACTCCCTATGCTGTGGAATAAAATCCTGGTCCATGTGAGGCAGAGCACCTCGCTGGCTCTGTTCAAGAGAAATCTTGACCTGTGGATGGGAGATCATAGGTTTACCCCGGGAATCATCTCTGTGTCACTGCTGGACAGAGGCACAACAAACTAATGGGCACAGTATTTTTCATATAAGGGTGGGCGTAGCCTAGGGGTGGCTGAAGCCAAACTTTGGCTAGGCTTATAAATGCCTTAGGGCAGATAGCCTAGTATAAACCTATGAACCTATGAACCTATATATATATATATATATATATATATATATATATGGATATTTTTATTAGTGCAGCCTTGTGTACTTTTCACAGGTGCTTTTTACATTTTTCTGTATAAATGCATATGAGGAATTACTGTTAGTTAATGATCCAGATGTATCCACCTATATGCATACAGTTCAATCCTAATCCCTTCCAAAAAGGTGCATATATTTTTTGTATTGTGCACAGATTTCCCTAAAAGCATCAATTTAAGCATGTACACATACATCTATAAGGAGTAACAATAACATAGATCTATAAAGAGAGAAACGTATCCCACCACAGCAATGCTAGCAGGTGCAACATTACCATTGCAGCTACCTGTGAGTCAGGTATAACTGAAAGTAAGACCAGCTACGTGCACACAGCTTTTAAGTCCCATTTGCAACACACATAATTAATAAGGTTCATTAACATTCAAGATTTTGAATCCCATTTGTGCACATTGATGTACGTTCTCAAAATTTGGAGCATTAAATAATAGAATGACATAATGGGAAGGTGCTCTGTGCAAATGCCCAATAGGTACTGTTAAACAAGACCATATGTAGCACATACCTATTATCTTCCAGTGATCTGCTACCTTCCCATAAGCAACACTTTTAAATTGTGATTTTGATACATTTACAGATCAGGACATTTTTATCTGTGAACTGAGTAGGACTTCAGTGAGCAATTTTTGGAGCTTTGCTATGTCAGTGTTCTCACTGACATGACTACTTTCAGGAGGCCTCAGCATGTCTGGTTGCTTAATTGGATCAAGGAGGAGACCACCCAGATGCTGACCTTCTATAGTGGAATGGAGCATCTTATGAGAGCTAGATCAAGGACCTTCACAATGATCGACAACTGGAACCTGGTTGTGAGAAAGCAACAACATATGCTTGGGAATCTACCAGACTGGAGGTCAGCTTCATCCCCCACTAAGATGACTTGCATCAGATTTACAGAGTGGATCTTTGCTGTAGGGTCACCAACACAGTCAATGGATGTCTGCAGTAAGTGTAATAATCCTGTACCTGTATATTCCTAAGGAAATCAGAGCTATAGCTGTAACCCATATGTCAGATATATGCTTTTTAAATTCATTATCTGTTTATTCTGATAGTTATCTCATCTGGATAATCTAGAAGGCAAGGAAACTTTTCTCCCTTTGATTATGGTTTTGATTGCCATGGTAGTTATTAGTTTATTATTGTACATGTACATACTGTTAAACATTAGGTTTGTTTGTTTTCCAACTTATAAAGTACATCATTTCTCAGTATGGCCATGTGTCATTGATGCCTATAGCACCTAGGCCACTGTAACTTTGTATTACTCCATTATCTGTAATTCTCTGAGAGTATCGCACAGTCTACTTCTGTATGTCTGAATACTGAGTCATACTGACAGCCCTTAGTCACCTTTGCTTTACAAAATGCACATTGTTAAATACTTGTTTGTCTAACACAATAATGTAAGACTACTGCAGGTCTGGGTGTCTGCTATATGCTCTACATTGCAAAACATGATGCTATGTGTGCAGCATAAGGGCCTACAGCATTTAAGTGATGGATGGCTGTGTATTTCTACACTATCCACAGGAGTACAGACATAGCTGGCTTTAGGCACCAGCGAACCCTGCGGTCGCTGGGGGCCCCCTGTTCCTGGGGGGCCCCCAACCACAAGAGGTTGCTTTACCCTGATATTTTGCAACAGGTCTGTTAAACCAACAAAAGCTAGTACAACAGTCTTGTGTACTTAATGAACTAGATGCGTAATAAGTCATACTTGTATCTCCTTTAAAATTCAAAGATATCTCTGGTTATAGTAACATTGTTTTATCAAGCAAGCGGCTTCACAATTCCATTAAATATTTTACCATTGATATAATACCTCTGGCTTAGTTAAACTCTGCTAGTGAATATTCAGCTCTCTAAAATTAACAACATAGCCAACTTTAGGTACTTGCAATACCCATGGCTGTAAGGGAGCCCCCTTAGTCACCCTTGACTGTATGTGGTGCCCCACAAAAGCTGCTGCTGGTTGGGGAAAAATGAGGAGAAAAACTGCATTAATTTCCTGATTATGCTCTTTAACCTGAATAGGTCTGTGGTATGACCTCGTTAGTATAAAGCTGATAATGAACATAAACAAGGTAAGCACTAGAGAGATCAGTAGCCCAGAGTGACTGTTCTCTGTGCAAACCTTCGATTTTAAGAAAATCTGATGCTTCGGATCTTCACGGATGGTTTTCTTTTTTCAGAGAGTTTAATAAACACTGGCAGAACACCAGCTACTGCAACTTTCAACTTCTTTCTAGAAGAATTAATTGCAATACCTATAATAGCAGAATAAAGGCTCAAAATAATGGCCATGTTCCAAATATTACACTAATTCAATTTAAAATTTAATAGTATAACACGTTTTTCAACAGCTTTCATTTTTTGGGCAAATAAGTATAAAACTCTGATGTCTGGATTTATTGACTGTCTGTAATCCTGAATGATTTACAAACAAATCAAACTTTTTACAAAGGATACAGCAAAGCCATGAGAGAAATCAGGGGAGGTAAATAAAAGTGACTTACCCCTGCTGCTGTTTGACAACTGCTAAATGGCAGTCACTGATCTGGTGGGACAATACCAGTGTTGCACAGTGTATTGCTATTTGTTGAAATAAGTACAAAACTAGTATTGCTATGGTGTGTGTGCGTGTGTGTGTGTGTGTGTGTGTGTGTGTGTGTGTGTGTGTGTGTGTGTGTGTGTGTGTGTGTTTGTTTAAAATAGCAGTGATTGTTATCTGTGCACACACCAGTAATGCCAGGACACAGACATTATTCTTCTGGGTATCAGCTAAAATGTAGCTAACAAGTAATTATATTTCAAAAGTAATGAATAAAATATATCACAAAACATTCAGACACTTAGATCTTCTAAGAGTCTGGGAGCCCCGACTCCCCAGACTGTATAAATGGAAACATGGGGCTCCCTTAATCATCCTTGACTGTGTGGGGCCCCCACAAACGCTGTAGCTGGTTGAGGAAAATGAGGAGGAAAATGTATTCATTGTCTGATTATGCTCTTTAACCTGAACAGGGGTGTGATATGACCCTGTTAGGATAAATCTGATAATGGTCTCTGCTCTCAACTGCACCCATTCTAAAACCAGCTCTGCTCAGAAGATACGTGTACAGAAAACTGCTGTAGGTTGTGTGTGTGTTGGGGGTGGATTGTGTGGTTAATACTTCTTTAATTGCCATCACAGTCAAACCTTAGAGGTGTGCACATGAGGTTATTATACCTTGTGTTTGGGCTGAGGACAGTGTATTCATTCTTTTCTTTTACTTTTCTGACAAATCTCAGAGATGTACAGAGAAGGTTACTATAGTTTGTGCAGGGGCAGTGTGCTGTCAAGGAGCAACAGAGTTATTATTTTTTTCAATTTACTCACAATCACACTTCAGGCATGTATGCAGGTAGCTTGAGGAATGAGGAGGTGTGCAATGTATATGTATGTCAGCAGTCACTTGAAGTACATGACTGTAGAAATTTGAACATCGGCTTTCATCCCAGTCTAACACCAGAAGGATGCATAGGCAGTCTTTCTTGGGGTTTAGGGAGGAAGTCAGTTCCAAGATAGGACCTGTATATCCAGACAACAATTGGCTTGTTAGTTTATTGAGAGTCACTATTTTGTCATTTTTGAACAGTAAGCCTTTGGTACAACCTGGATTAAAAAGTTGGGAACATGCTCTAAATGTATTTCAGAACATGCATAGCCCAGTGCTTCTGGCGGCTCTGGCTTAACTGAGTTATTTCCTAAATGGTTATTACTGTACTTACTTGGTCAGGAAAGGTGTGTTGAAAGGATACAAAGCAAATTAAAGCTGAACAG
>NC_056726.1:1801049839-1801087339 GCF_019279795.1 Protopterus annectens
TTTCCCCTCCAGCACATCCTATTTCATTATGTGTTGAGGTTGACATCTCTCACTCTCACAGCTCCAATGGCTTTGAGTTTTCTGGGGTGGAGCATGTCCATTACTCCTGTGTTGGACATGGCCTTGTACAACAGACATACAATGCCTCTGTGTAGGCAGTATGTGACTGCATTCAGCTGGGGTGTCTACAGCCAGGCAGCATATGACATATATTTGAGACCCTTTATCCTCTTGGTGAGGTACCTTTGATGTCTTTCTAACTGCTGCAGGTGTCAGGTAAGGTACATCCCAAATGAGGCATTGTACTAGATTATGGGTCTGATAAGAGAACAGTACAGGGGCACAATGACCTCTGTTGACGTAGATGTGAATCCTTTCATGATACGGTGTCCAATATAGACAGTCTTCCTAGCAACATTGGCAATGTGAGTGTCACATAACAGGTTACTGTCCACTTGTGTCCCTAGGTCCCTGATTACTCCTTCCATACATAATGGTTTACCACCTTTGTGGTAATTTGTGAGTACCTTGTTTGGTATTTGGTGGGACATTCATACTTTCCAGTGTCTTCAGGACTTCTGGGTGGGGTTCCTGTGTGTGAGAGTGTGGTCTGTAGCATGCTACAGACTGTACAGCAGTTTTGCCTATGGTTAGGTGCACATGGGTGGTCTCCGATGCTTCGTGCATTGTCAGTTACCTGGACGTATGGGTGTCTGTGCTGAATATGGATACTCCCCCTCCTTTTATGTTTTGGTCCAGGTTTTGGGGCCATAACGCATGATATGAGGTATAACCTGGTAGTGCTGGTGTGCTGTCAGTAGGCTTGCAGCAGGTTTCTGTCACTGCACAGACATCGATGTTCTCCATACTGGAGAGGGCCTCAGGAGCATGCATATTGCGGTTTACACGTCTGGCATTGGTCAGCATTACCCTTATGTTTCTTACCACTTATGTTTTCTAGGGTGGTGGGTTAGTCTTTTCAGCCTTGCCTACGTAAGGCTCTATGGAGGTGGTAAAAGCCTTATCCAATATCCAGACGCCCAGGGGTAACAGGTGCAAGCCATCCCTGAAACAGCAGCATGGCTTGTCATGCATGACATCCCAAGCAGACAGACATTAGATCCTCTTGGAATGACAGCAGTAATTGTGCCACCTGTTAAAGCTGATCATTCTGTGTTTGTACTGTGGCATCATTCTTGGTGAGGGTAGGATGCTGCAAACGGGCAGTGTCATACCGGCCTGGAGTACATACTCAGAGAGCTCATCTATGTCTCTTTTCATGTAGTCCAGGAAGGTACATCTCAGGTCATTCACACCAGCATGGACAATGACTGCATCATATTTCTACTTGCTTTGGGGTGACTTGCGTACTTGTGTTATGTGGCTTATTGTAGCAGCCTACAGGCAGCTTACTGTACCCTTTCCCTTGTTCAGTCTGGTGAGTGGGACAGCAGTGTGTCTGCCTATAGAGTCACCTATTACAACTGTATCAGGCATGTTGTTTCTCCTTCTGGACTGTGACTGTTTGGCACACCAGCTTTGTGTACTATGTGTTGCATGTGCTATGTTTTGAGGTTGTGGTTGCTTGAGGGTCTGCTTTGGAGGCCTCTGTTGGTGTGGTGTGTTTGTAATTAGGGCCTCCGGGAATGTTTTTCTGTGTTTATGTGTTTGGTTTGCAGTTGTGATAGGTCTATGTGGGACTGGGTTTGTGGTGTGTGTGGTTACCTTCTCCTCCTGACTAGTTTTGACAGTACTGAGTTGAGGGAGCTCAGCCTCCAGTTTGGATAAATGGTTGCATCTCTCACATATATTTGTATTTCTTGGGGGGAGTTGAGGGTTGTCTGTGTACTTGGGCCAGGTGTAACATTGCCTCAGTATTCACAGATTCAACTTGTTGTAGCTGGCCTTAGTGGATTGTATGTGTGGACATATTTTATTGCCATACTACTGATCAGTGATTACTTCCCTTTTTATGTTTGCTCTATCATGTAGTAGCTTCCTCATTCTCTTGCATGGTTTGGTAATGGCTGGAGTCCAGCATGCCAGATGCCTGATCACCGACATGTGCTGACATGGCATCCAGGAACTGGTGCAGTACCCTGGAGGCTGATGCCTGTGATATCCCCATCATATCACCAGTTGGTCTCTGGAAGGTACCTGTTGCTAGTATTCTTAGGCCTACACATACCTTGGTTTCTACTGGGATGGGTTCCCCTCTGTTGGTTCTGTGTGTGAGGCATGGCCTGCACAGCTCGATAATTTGCTGCAGGAGGTCTCTGTCAACTCTATAGCGCTCTACTATCTCCAGCTCATGTAACCCGTGGTAGGTGACCCTGGGCCTGTACACTCTTCTCCGTCTCCTCACTGTGGGTTGTCTGGCACCATCTGCATTGTTACCATCCTCAGCAAGTCACCTATGTGTCCTTATGACAGCTATGGCAGCCCCTCGCATTTCTGCTCTGAGTTCAGCTTTTTCAGTTTTCACTTCTAATAGCTTACTCCTGTCTTGCAGTATCTCTTGAGAGAAACATCCTGCACTGCTGTTTGCAGAGTTTTAAGTGCTTGGCTGAGCTACTATTCTGCCTGTGTAATTGCCTGCTTCTAATTGTTTTCACCTGCTAGCTCCAGCAGTACTCCCTGCTAGCTTCCTACTAATTCTGTTGCTTCCATTTTCCTTTCTGTTTCCTCAGGGGGGAGCAACGTGCATACCAGCAGAAACACGCTCACAGTGGCTTACATGCGTGCACACATGCTTACACGGTTCAGAATCTGCTTATTCGGGTTAAAACACATGCACACAAGCGCAAACAGTCTTAAAAGTCTACCAACAGGCTCCCACATGCTCAGTCTGCCTTACACGCATGCACACTGTCCTACCCGCGCCTCATGGTGTGCACACGTGCGCATGCACGCCCAACAAGAAACTTTGGTGTAAGTAACAGTGTACACCTTCCATTTCTTGACTTTCCCATGCTTATCTTGTGGCACTCCTCTTTCCATGATATATGTCTGACATCTGTCATGTAACACTGACCTCCAATGAACTGCATTTCTTTCTACCATTCCCCCCTGTGATGTCACCTATCTCCTACTCTATTCCTCCCCCTCATGTATCTCTTACACTACTCAGAATGTGCTCATTTGCTATGTGACAGTGGAATTCAGTATCCTAACACTCATTTACATCAGATTGCCTACTAATGCTTAGTTACATCTCATAGACTCAACTTCCCCCCTTAGCAACCACTACACGGTGGCCATGTTGTTTGTGGTCTGCTGGTCCCTGTATTGTAAATCCATGTATTGCATAAAACCCACATTTGTGGGTTTATAACCTTCATTTTTATGTGTTATACAGCGCAAACCGTTTGCGCGGGGCTGCGCTGCGTTTAAACATCGGCGATCGCCGAAAAAAAAAAAAAATTGGAGGGTATAGTGTGTGTGTGTGTTGGGTGGCTGAAACAGGAGGCCTAGAACATCATTTCACCTAAGTCCAGACCTGTTCATAGAGTTCCTGCAATGTAACACTGGTGCAACTAAATTCCAGTATCTGTAAATAATATCCTTTTGTGAGATGGGCCAACATAGTGTGGTACACATGTCTGTTGTAATTAAGAGCATTGTAGCCATAGGTCATTTAGTTTGCAGCATGAACTAAAAGGTTGCTTATGCGGGGTATCAGCGATAGGGTGATACGTAGACTGGAAGTGCCTAGGAAGCCCCTAGCTTGACATCTGCTGGGGGCCCCTAAAATGCTAACACCGGCCCTGAGAACAGATATGCACATACAATAGTAGTTTGTTTAGAAGGAAAAGTATTGTACTATGTATTAGCTCAGTCTGTTAAACAAGAGGCCAGTGTGCATATCATGGCTACCTGCAGGTTCAAATTCACAAAGGAGATATCTTTCATTAAATATTGTGTGTGTGTGTGTGTGTGTGTGTGTGTGTGTGTGTGTGTGTGTGTGTGTGTGTGTGTGTGTGTGTGTGTGTGTGTGTGTGTAAACATTTTGAAAATACTTGTATAGATACCTGCCTGTTGAGGTTTTCAGGCATTCTGTACATGACTATAGCATTTATTTGTTGAATTTTTATGAATATCTCCTTATCCATAACTTTTCTACCAACAGCTGCTATTTTACTATGGTTTTATGTGTAAAGCTTTGAACATAGTGACAAAATGAATGTACTGCATACCTCTGCCATTGTTTATTAGCTTCAATTTACCACCCATCTATTACTGTTATTTGGAGGGACTGAGATGGATTGATATATAATTTAGCTGTAAATAAGGGGCAACCCCTAAAATAAGGGCTATATGTGATAAATAATATCTTATGTAACAACAAAATATCTGTATATATTTTCTGCCCTCCTGCCTAAACTACAGTCTGATGTGTGTGATGAACAGGAATTTCACTGTCTGAGATATGATGTATCACAAAAAAAAAAAAAAAAAAAATTGGAACCAAAAGCTTTAGCTGAGGTACCAGGAAGGACCAGTAAAGTTTATTTTGCAGTCACACTGCTTTTGGTTCTGAGTTTTTTTGTTTTTTACAGTTTGTGGTATGATGTGTTACAGTTGTGTTTCTGTGTTGTGACCACTGTTCTGAAATGCTGTCATGCTTGCATGCTTTCATACCTCTGATTTATTTAACTGCAGTTCTTCCATGCAATCATAGCCAAGATGGATTAGCTAGATAGGTAGGTGTCAGGGTTATAGGGTGAATATAGCTGAGAGTCACAGATTTGAACTTCAGATTCTCCATTCTGTGTTCATTAGACTTCCACTATGTAAAGCGTAGTATGTGACACAGCAAAAACATAGTATGCAGATACTGTAATATAATTCAATGTAAAAGGTAGAGAGCATGAGCTACTCACCATATTTCAGTATAATTTTATACCTACATAGTATTTGTCCTTCATAAATGCTTTTACATTTTGCAGATAAGGAAGAATGCGCTATGAACTGGGCATTGCACATTGAAAGCATGCACAGGCTGAAGGAGGAGCAGTCTGGCTTGTCTTGCATTTCCATGCATGCTAATACTAATACAAGAGTACCCAGCATGCATCTGTAAGGTAACTGCAATAGTCGTACAATCCCTGTGATTACCAGTATGTACTCATCATGGAGATGATGATGATGATGATGACAAGGAAGGACCTGGACCTGTGCATGCCATCATCCCTGCTACACCCCAGAAGAGATGCCACCCACCACCACCAACAGATGACCAAATGGGAGGTGAGAATTGATATCTTTCAGCTGTAAATGAAGGATGTGATGGAGAATTTCTTTCAGGATATGCAGGAAAATAGCCCAGCAGATCATTTGTGATGTTTATCCCCATCAGGACAGGCCCTCATGACTGTCAGTATTGTCTGTGTGAACCACTTGTGCACTACTGCCACCTTGGTGTTTGCCATACAACAAATTGGACTATATAGACACATTTGATTCAGATGATATGTGACATTTTGCATTCTATTGCACCTGTTGCATGACACACATTACCACATTAGACATACAGTCAACATGCTGATGTCCATGAGTTACTGAACTTGTTGCATACATTGCTCCATATGGGCAGGCATGGTACTCATTATGCATGCATGCATGTGTGTACTGCTGTTCATGCAGTGCAGCATATTGTTTCTATGACCAATGCACTGTGGCCCTGTATGTCACCATTATGCATTTTTCAGTTAACATGCTGTTACTGATGCAAGATTTCCACTGTATATATGTGCAGGATTGACAACACCTTGCAAACAACAGTGTGATGGGAATGATTTGAGGGGTTGCCATGTCATTTCTGTTTAACAGCAAGGCAAGTCTTTGCCCCTGTGCTTCATATGACACTTGTCCTACTGTCACACTGGCATAATGGCTTTGTGTATGGCATTCATTGGTAACGCCATGTTGTATCATATAACTGTGTCTGCTATATATGGGCAGTCCTACTTTACAGAATGCATTGGCTGCCACTGTAACATTTGCATATACATGTCAGTATTGCTGATTCATAAAGCAACACTGAAGTATGTCTTCTATGGCCTATTTTATATTTCCACATGCATTGCCAATTCACATACATGTCCATGTTTTAGCGAATGTTGTACATATGCACTGATTTATTTGCATGTCTCTGTACATATTCCAAACAACAACATAGAAATCCCATTGTACTCTGAGACTGTGAACATTCATTTAATCCATGTGAATGTGCTGTACTGTTGCTCACAAGACTGACCATGGTCAGAGATATCTATAGATCTATATCTATATCTAACTATCTATCTATATCTATATCCTTGTGAATGTGGTGTTGCTCATAAGACTGCCCACGGTCAGTGATAGCTGTAGATCTCCATATATATATATATATATATATATATATATATATATATATATATATATATATATCACAGGTGTTTATTCCACATGTTGTTGTACATTGGCGTGACTATATGACTATATATATATATATATACATCTATATACATATATATATATATATATATATATATATATATATACACATATGTATATATATATATATATATATATATATATATATATATATGTGTGTATGTGTGTGTGTGTGTGTGTGTGTGTGCGTGTGATACCAATTTTAGGTTGTTTAGCTATGCCTCTTGGTGTTAGATGATTGCAGCACAATAATGTGTGTGTCATTTCTTGCTGTCAACAATGCAGTCTGCCCACGTGACATACATTGACCATTTGCTTCAATGTAGCTTGGGGTGATTTCATCACCACCCTATGTGGTGTACACATGCATTTGCAATGTGTCTCCTTACATAGTGCTTTATTGTTTGCCTACTTAGCTTTGCTGGCATGTCTTCCTTTGATGTGGACCTGTGTTGTTGACCTCCCTCCCCCCTTTGTAAGTAGGACATACATCTTGCAGAAATGCATGGTGTATGATAGCCTTCCTTTGAATCATTGTCCATTTTCGTATAGTTCTTTTGTTAGAAGGTCAAGTTATGCTGACTCTATGGCTATTATATAGATGCAAGACATATGCACACAAATTGCTGGCTATTGTTATACTTGTGTGTTACATATTACCTAGAGTAATTTGCTGTACTTCATGTACACCATCTGACTGTCCTTACATAGCATAAATCATAGAGTTTATAAATTATATCATTCAATGCCATTGGTTTGTGTATTGACATTGCTTTCCAATAGTTTCCTGTTAGGACAATACAGGTCATACATATACATCTGCACCTGTGTGTTGCCTCTGACATGGCATATGTCTGTGACATATGCACTACATTACACATCTGTTTAGGCTGCGTACACCTATTTGTGTAAGGAGCAGCCATTTTGTTGCTTTGTTACAGTACTGCTGTTTGTCACTGAGCTTGGATGTTTGCCTTTCATATGCATGGTTGAAGATTCTGTTCTGTCCTTTGATGGTATTCTCCAGTATTTCATGAGCTGCGTTTGCTCATCTATGCTGTTGATTGGCTTATACTTGAACTGCTGACATATGTCTTGGGTATTGGATTCAATATCCAATGTGCACTATGTTCATTCTTTATTAGACTACATGACACAACTGCCATCAGCCATTACAAATGCAGGTATGACAGCCATACAGTTTGCAAGATGTCATAACATAGTGCATAGGTACATATGTATTTCTGCATTTCACTATAGCTTGTATGCGTCCCCACCTTGTTTGTCATGTTTGCGTTGCCCGTGTTGTACATTGTGATGTTTGTGCACCTTATTTTCTTGTTTATTTCTACCCTTTGTCTGTCATGTATTATGATATTTGTTATATGTGTATACCTGCGGCTTTGTCCTTTTCATCCTCATTTCCTGTCTTTTCATTTCCTTCTATTCTCAGAAAAAAGGGGACCTATTCCCCCCAGAAAAAAAATGCCCATGCCCCTCTGACTGTCTTTCAGAATTTCCTATTCCAACATCCCTATTGTGTGCCCCTCTTCTTCACCCATACCCCACATCTGTTTTTTTATCTTCCTATTTCCTTGGAAGTGTGCATTACTTGTTTTCCCAAGCATGTCCTGCACCCTTTGTTGAGAAGTGGTTGTGATTGCTCTTTGCCTTTATTCATTTTTTTGTTAGAAATTTTATGGATTCCATTACAGTCTGTAATTTCCAGTGACTGAATTACATTAGTACATGAATTACACAGACATATGTTGTTGTCTTTCGGCCTACTGGAGGGATTGCTGAAGATGTATTACCTTCAAATCTCATGCAGCTAGTAGTAGACTTGTAGATTTTCCATAGCTTTGTTAATGCACATCAAGCTTTATGAGGCACTTTTCATGAACTATGAAGTGGCTGTAACTGCTAGACAATGTGCTAATGCTACTGGTCAATTTTGTTTTGCGACAACATATTATAAGTACACTGAGGTATATTTCATGTTACAGGATTATCCACAACCTTTGCACTGATATCATCAAAATGCACTGGATTCCATGAATGTTCCACAATCCAGCCCATGCAGTGTTTTAAGATGTCTCCAGTTTTGTGTCCTGCACTCTTTCATCAAGTGGTTATGCATTGTACTCTTGTTTGTTGTCACAGTTTTAACAGAAAGGCAAGCTCTCTTTACAGGAACCATAATATACTTATTAAGTTTTTAAATGTAATACTTTACTGTGTGTGTAGAATATAGGCCATGCCATTTAAAAGCAATTTTGATGAGGTAAATGGAGGAAATTTTAGTGTAACAGGTTTGTTGCCTGCAGTATATTAATGGTTTAATGCAAATAAAAAGTGTATTTTGAGAAAATAAATGGAATAGTGTGCTACACGTGCATTTAGGACCAGCATTATTTAAATACATCTCTGTTTACTCATGCAGTTTTGCATTTTTTCTTCTACATTCCTAATAAGAAAGCTGGCAAGTCTTAAAGGAATTCAAATGTATTTGCTAAACCAAAATTGGGAAGTTTCTTTATAATGTTAATGGCTCTGTTAAATAAATTAAAAGCCATTTTTGAGTTTAATTTAACAATTTAGTACATTTGCATAAATGAAATTAAAATGCTTTCATGGTCCCCGATCAATTTATTATAAGCACGTACAGGCTTAGACAAGATTAAATAAATTGCTGTATTTTGAGGCTTTGCATAACAGAAATAATAATGGACGAGTGAAGGAGAAACATTGGATGCAAATGCTGCAGGTCATGTTAAGGTAATGAAAATGAGAAAGGGTAGGCCGTATCCTGGAAAAGTGAATGTATTTTGGCTCTAGTTTAAATTAGTATATAGAAATATATCTGGTCTGCAATGCAAACAAAATGGAAGATGATGAGGTCCTTCTTTGTAAAGGATATCAAAAAAGGAGAAAGAAGCATGTGGGAAAATATGGTAAAGGATATGACCAGACCTATGTGGAGCAGAAATTGTAGGCCCTTGAGAAAAAAGATAGAAATTATTTATGCCATTGAATTAAATAATTAGTTTCACAAATTTGCTTTGTTTGCTATTGATATTGAAATAATATGTGAAATGTGAAAGAGGTGTCCTATCCAAGTAGCAGATGGAGAATATTGAATGAAAATGTATATTTAGGCACAGCAAGTAATCATGACAAAGGTCATAATTATCCTGCATGAAAAAAAAGTATTTTTTTCTTAATGTTGCATAGTCTAATAAAAAGGGTGAGTGATTATAGTACAATAGGCACACATTTAAGAAAAATGTGGAAATATTACAGGACATTAGTTGAAGGCTCTTTCTGGTCATGATAGATGAAGACTCTTAAGCAGGAAGTTTGCTGTGGGCATCTTGCAATAGTAAAAAGTCTTTTAAATACCATGGCTGGACCTGCAGTAATAAAGGATTGTAAGAATTTAGAAGAGGAAGAATGAGGTTTTACATGGGCAGTTTTTGGGGAATTCTTAGTGATAATGTGGGGAAATGTTGCAGACAAATCCTAGCCAGATAAGTGGAATGGTATGCGGCACATAGTATAACTGTGACAATGGTATAGTTCAAGTAACCAGATGGAATGAACTGGGAATAAATGATAGAGATAAATGGTATGACAGATGGCGTAGAGGATTAAGGCTATGAACTGTTAACAATATGCTTCCTGTCTTACAGGATTTGATTCCCACAACCTTCATTTACTTCATAGATTCATACTAGGCTAACTGCCCATGTGGGCTATTATAAGCCTAGCCAATTACCCCATGTCAGAATCAAACCCTGCACCGTGTGTTTATAAGGTAAATGCTTTAACCATTATGCCAACCTCCCACCCTTACTGTGTGACCTTGAGCAAGTCACTTAACCAGTGCTGTGAGGTAATTAGGGAATGAGGACAGGCTTTTCAATGGTGTCCTGAACCACATGCCTAGTAACTACTTATTAATCTATGAACCTAATCTGGTCACACAATTAAAAAGAGGGTAGCAGATGGTGTAGGCCAAGCAGGATAGAGGGTAACAAATCAGTGTAATAAGTGGTACAAGCCTAGTTGGTAAGATGCAAGACTTTTGGTTAAACTTTTGGTTAAACAAGTCAAATTGGCCTGATGGGTGAATGGTATAAAGAATTGTGCAGGCTACTGGCCATAGGAATGGAAATGGACATAAAAGCTGCACTATACAAGCTGGCCAGATTGATGGAAGTGAGTATAATAAATGCATTGATTAAAGTGGTAAGACAAATAAAATGTTGTGCATCAGATGGTACTGGAAAACTATTAAAATATGAATAATGGATATGATAATGGCATGAAACGCATCAACCAAGCAAGATGCAGGAAGATAGGTAAAACAAGTTATAGACCAAGGTGGTAAGATGTATAAAAACAGTTTGCTTGATTATGGGGATTGCAGGTCACGTAAAGCTTTTTACAGTCCAAATTCTGTAGAACAGGCAGTTTAGGTGGAAGCATAGATGATAGCAAGTGACATTGGTCATGCTGACCCAATCACAAGAAAAATATCAGATGACTGAACATTTAGAACATAACTGCTCATTTACAGTAAGAAGGCAAAGCCTGTCACAAATGGTACAGGCCATACTGGTAAGGTGGACAGAAATGTACTTAATTAAAGACACAGGCCATGCATGGCTGTTAAAATGACAGCTGAGAGGTCTTACTAGACAGAGGGGTGGAAGGTGCAATATTGATTAAAATGATTCTGGTTGTGCAGTGACATTTATGTGGTAAACGGTGCAAGCCATGATAAAAAATGGCATGTTAGCTCAATTATGTTTGTGTAAAGGAATGATAGCAATACTCCTTTTCTAGTCCAGATAGATGTGATATGTTCAGGACATTGGTTTATTGGCAAGATTGTGATGGATGCCATTCAAAGCTCAACAGGCCATGCATGCATACTTGCCCAAGTTGGAGGACAGAACCATGTGCATACTCTAAGAAATAACCTCATAGCATGCAAATTAAAAACAATCAGGGGAATTTAGTAAAACCTGCACAGAATTGTTTCCATGTGCACATTGTGCCACAATGCATACATAGGTGCGAACAGTTTTAGATTCAGTAAACCCCATGTAGCAGCGTGCAAGTACACAGAAACAAGGAAGCTACCGTGCAATGCAAATTTTGGCTCAAGTAGCTGAATTTCATGCAAATTAGCCAGGTGGAGTGATCAAACAAGATATAATGCATCTGTGTAGACTCCATGTCCGTGTCAGTAGTGTACATGGAAATGTACCATGTACAGGAGTCTACACTGAAAAAAGGAGATGTAAAAGTCCACAAATATGGACATAATCTCCCTGAAAAGCTAAGATCACATACATAAATGTGCAAAACATACATTGTTGATGTCTGAAAACAGTATGGATTATGTGAAATTAATAATTTTTTTAATGATTTCCATGTTTATGCTAAGCACCACATTGCGCAAACATGCTTTACATAAAAAAAATTAAAATAACACTCATAATGCATTTCAGACATAAGTACTGTAAGACATCACATTGGGTCTTTACAATGGTGCATTTGTGCTGTTGCCTAGCTTACATGGCTATGAACCATGTAGGTTCTAGGCTGTCAGCACAAATATTATGCAGATGAGGGGTAAATGGCCAGGATTTGTTGAATCACTAAAGGGAGCAACCATGCCTGCATAGCCACATGTAGGCTCCTACAAGGTGTTTATATTCCCACTGGATGTGTATGACATCGGGGGGTGTGTCATGTTACTTTTAGGATTTTTAGTGCTCAGTGCATATTTTTGCACATAATGCTGCTTGCTGCAAATGGTTTGGGTGCAGCTTAGCATGTTTGCATGATCAGACTACCTACATCACTCATGATGTAGCCAACTATGAATGAAAACTGAATATATTCACTTAATGCTATATAGTTTTGTATAAGCTATGGTGCATGATGCTGCACATAGCTCTGCACCATGCAATAAAGTAGGGCTTTTAAATCATGTCAGTTATATCTTAAGCAGGTGACCTGCATCATAATTAGCCCATCCCACAAGGTGGACCTACATCACAACTGTATAAAGTATACATACACCATACATTCTGATTTTCCGTCAGTATCCTGAGCCATTGGAGTTGAGACTTAAAAATTTTAACTGAGATAATGCTAGGGGCTGCTGCAGCTATTCTACATCTGTATGTGCTAGATGCTGAAGTCGGTGCTGCTGGTGCTGCTGACAATAGGCCTACGCTGAGGAGGAGGAGAAGAGTGTTCAGGCCCAGGATAACCTACCACAAGCTACATGAACTGGAAATCGTAGAGTGCTACAGGGTGGACAGGGACATATTACAAGAACTCAGTGAGGTCTGCCACCTTCAGCTCAGATCCAGAATTAACAGAAGGGAACCCATCCCAGTGGAAACTAAGGTATGTGTATCTCTTAGGATACTAGCTATGGGTACTTTTCAAAGACCAGCTGGGTACATGATGGGGGTGTCACAGGCATCTGCATCCAGGATACTCCACCAGCTCCTGGATGCTATGCTTCCACATGACCGTGAGAACATATTTTTCCCATTTCCCCTGAGATGAGAGCCAGCAATATGCAACACTTCTACCATGTAGCACAGGGTCTACTTCAAATGAATGAATGCTCATTTGAATGAAACCCATATAACTGAGACCAAGTTACCAAAACTTCAAAATGAAACATTAAAATAACAAAACTCAAAAACAGTTACTGAACTGCAATCAGTTGCAACAGTAGCTAATTGGATGGAAATATGCCTGTCGCCACAAAGTAGTGTGATCTCAAAGTTGGTATATTTAAGTTACGGGGTGTGGGGGTGGAACTCCTCCATACACAGGGTGCACAGGGGAGCTTGCCCCCCTGCAAAAATGATGTGTGGTTTGTTATTTTGAAGTTTAGGTAACTTGATCTTGGTTATATGGGTTTCATTCAAATGAACATTCTCTCATTTGAAGTAGACGTGTAGCACACTAACCTGAAGTACTGTGTGCCATAGATTGCACTCGTAGGCATCCAGGCACCACCTAGTGAACAGGGTAAAATCTACGTTAACAGCAAGGGATACCACTCCATTAACTCCCAAATCATGTGCAATGCCCAGGGGATCATCATGAATATGTTTGTTGTCAACCCTGGCAGTTATCATGACTCCCATATCTGACACACATCACATCTGTCTGCTAGGGGGAGACATCCCACAGGGCCATTTACTGGGGGATGCTAGCTACACCCTGGAACTGTGGATGATGACACCCATCAGAAATGCACACACACCCATGCAGAAATACCATAATGAGGCACACACACAAACTGGGAACATCATAGAGTATGGGTTTGGGATTATGAAGTCACAGTTCTGGTGCCTTGATACATCTGGTGGAGTCCTGTAGTATACTCCAGCCACATGTGCACAGACATTCAGAGTATGTGCTTTGCTACACAATCTGATCCTGGAGAAACAGCTGCAGCAGGATCAGCAAAGGGAAGAGATACACAGCCCCCCATGAGTGCCTAGGTCACCACAGCCACAGTCACATGAGGACTCAGAAGAAGATCCCCCTGCTGATGTCCCTGTAGGCAGATGTAGGCATGCTCAGTATGCCCTGGCTTTGGCTAACAGACAATGTATAGCACATTCACTGACAACCTAGGGGCCTAGGGACTAACATCTTAATCCTACTCACATTTGTATATTAAAATTGATGCCGGCCAACTCACACATCATGTACCTATCCATGTATTGGCTGTGTACTGCTTACATCAGACAGAGTCAACTCAGAACTACAGTTGTGTCACCTGCTGCATTTGCAAGGTAAGTTCATAGACTACACAGTAGTCTAGTGGATTATTATGGTATGTCATTGTAGCTATAGCCCGGGTACATTATGCATGTACGTATAGTGGGCTATTTTGATAGAAATTACATCCACATGGGACTACAGACACCCATTTCACTATCATGTCACCATTTGTATTTGGTAGGCATCATGCATGGAATATTCATGCAGTCCTACTGCAACAGATTATTGGTACATCATTCAAGGGACATTTTAGAAAGTGAGGTTAAATGATAGACTAGTGTGTATCCCAGCTGAAAATGGGCTTTTTTCACCCACACATTAAAACAACAGTGTCCCCTTGTAACTGTCATAACAGTAACTCATTTATGCTATATGAGCATTTCACACAATATCAGGACAGTAATGTACAATTTGAACTTACATTGTATGTGCTAGATAACTGAGGAATAGCAATGTACATATTTAAGCAGGTGATTGTGTGATGAATGATCCCCTTTCAGTCAAGTAGCTTCTGTGGCTCAAAAGACTAAAGCTGTGAGTTTGTGTGATGGTTTTCAGGGCTCTAATCCTGAGATATCCAGATATGTTGCATAAGAAGTGTTTTACAGACTGTAACTCTCTATGTGTGCTATACTAGTATTAACCTCTTTCACACATTAATTACACATCTGCACACTGCACCGCATATCTAAGACCTAAAAAGTCTTAGCCAATTTGTGTGAAGCTCAGCAGTGCAAGAAAAGGTTCAGACGTCACACAGTGTAACACACATAATTCCAGCCTGAGGTACAGGTAGGTGTAGGCTGGAGTCAGTTTATGGAACAGTAAGTCTTTGATGGAAGCAATGTGCCTCCCATTTGCACACTGCTTAGCAATGTGCAAACAATCCAAAAATTTTTCTTAAAACTTATATATATATATATATATATATATATATATATATATATATATATATATATATATATATATATATAATTTATTTATTTAACATTTGTTTACCAGGAAAGTCAGACTGGGTTAGGAACCCATTTTCAGTGGAGCCCCAGGAAGAAAAGCTGCAAATGATACATGAAAGTTACGACATTGTACACAAATAATACAATAGCAAGTATTAAAGCACACATTAAATAAGTAATGAATACTAAATAAGTACAGAGAGGTAGACACAATAATAAACCATGTACTAGCTAGACAATACTAAATAAAAGTAATGAGGTAGATTACAGTTTTTTTTTTAGTCAGAATGGATTAAGATAAAGAGTGAAGGTCAGGCAGAGGGTCAAAATATTAAAAGCAAGCATATGCTTAGAAGAATTGTGGAGTAGGGTATGAATAATTGTATATATATTATGTGTGTGTGTGTGTGTGTGTGTGTGTGTGTGTGTGTGTGTGTGTGTGTGTGTGTGTGTGTGTGTGTGTGTGTGCATCTCCCTATAGAGCAAGTGTGAATTCCAAACTGACTTGGCTTTGCACTGTTTTGGGCCTTGCAGGTACTGCAGGCCACCAGACTCTTGTCCTGCACAAGGCCTGCTGATATCATCCACCATAAGATTACCTAATGCCAAGTTAATGCCAGACTTGAGTAGTGGTGTGTGCGATACATTGTGCATTCTGTAGTCTCTAAACTTAGATTGGGAGGGGTTCTCTTCTCACTGCATCCAAACTGCTGTATTTGTGCAGTGTTCTGTAAACATAGATAAGTAGTGGTACTATTATCCCTGCAGCAAACTTGGTGTGTGGATGTTAGGTAGAGCATTTTACATCAGCCTATGGGACCATAGGATCATAGGATCATACAAAGTTACTAGGCTAATGGCCATAGGGCCTTTACAATCCTAGCAAAGTTCTTACCCTTATTTCCACAATCAGCATCTATTGTCCTTTGTCCAAGAGGGACAGAGGTGGAATCCCTGGGGTAAATTTACAGTCACCCATTCAATCATCCAGATTGCATTTGAGGAGAGCCAATAAAGTATTCTGTTTAACACAACATGGGAGTCTGTTGCAAAGGTGTGGTAACTTCTGGGAGACAAATCTGTCCCTCCAGCTGGTTTTATTAATATCACATACCAGGTTAAGGTCTTTAGCATGCATAACCTGTGTACTATTTAAGTTATGGATATGCTGCGTTTCCAATAAAGCATGGTCAGAGATTGCCTTGCATGCAAGGCAGAGATCACCTATGAATAGTCTGTATGAAACAGAATAAAGTGACATGGATTTCAAATGATCCACATAGGACAGATGCTGAAGACCTTGAATTTTCCTTGGGAAGAACCTTTGTGGTTTCTTCAATTTTTGCAGTTGCTTGGAAAACGACATACCAAAAGGGGTGTTGTACTCAATTATTGGCCTGATGAGGGAAGAGTACAGGGAGGTTCTAACTTATTTTTTTCTGGAGACAATCGCCTTACCTATGACATGAGCAAGACAGAATGCCCTTCTTACCACTGTGGAGACATGGTGGTCAAAGGTAAGGTAGCTGTCAACCTGTCTACTCAGGTCTCTGACCACTGAGTGCACACTTAAGGTGTTGCTATTGATGTGGTAGTTAGGAACATTACTTTTACCAAAAGGAATGAAAATAAATTTTTTTGCATTGAGATTAAGGCAAGGACTTTGACACCAATCATTGTTTGTGTAAGATCCTCTTGTAGGATGTTGACATCATTTGGAGATTCTATGACCGCTCCCAGTTTGTAGTCATCAGCAAACCTAATCAGCCATAGACCTTTAGTTTTTGCTTGTACTTCAGAAAAATAGAATCCAAACAGTATAGTTCCCAGGAATGAACCTTGTGGAACATCACTGGTTACAGGTCTACTGTTGCAGGTGGATTGCCCTATTTTGACTATATAAGTTCTATCGGTGGGCCAGTTAGCAACCCATCTAATGATATAATGGTTGATGCACAGTTGGGTGAGTTTGTCAATGATGCCTGAGTGGGGGATAGTGCAAAACACCTTGGCTAAGTCCAGGTAGGCTGTATGCACAGATTTCCCTCATTCAGGGCATTTGTGACCATCTCAAAGAAGTCCATCAGGTTTAACAGGCATGATCTCCCTTTGACAAATCCAAACTGAGTAGGGCTAATTGTTTGGAGATTACCTATGTCTTTGTTGATAAGGTCCATAATGATTCACTCCATTGCCTTGTGGTTAAGGCTAGTCAGGCTAATAGGTCTATAGTTCCTGGGGTCAGTAGCTGCACCACCTTTGTGCAAGGGAATAACAGTGGCTATTTTCCAGTCAGCTGGTATGAAGCTGGTTCCTATACTACAATTGAAAGGAGTACCCAAGGTTGTGGCTAATTCATGTTGGAGCCCATGTAGGATGCACCTTGAGAAGTTATCAGGTCCCATAGAAGCTGCATTTTTGGCCTAAGAGAGAGCATTTATGACTTGCTCTTTAGAGATACAAGGTATCAGACAGGTGGTAGGGATTTCATATGGTATGTGTGGTGGGGACAGGGAAGTGAAGTTTCCAAAGACCCTGTCGGCCAACAGGTTAGCTATGGCGACAGGTTCAGTGTATATGGTGTCATTAACTACCAGTTTGGCACAAATCTGAACCTTTCCTTTTAGGTTAGAGATGTAACTAAATAATGCCTTGATGTTGTCCTTTGTTGAAGAAGCTAATATGGACTCAGAGTATGCTTTGGAGGACTTCACAAGACTTCTTATTTGCTTGTTTAAGCTGCAGAGGGAGCATTTTCATTTTAAAGGGCTCCCTTCCTTTTACTTTTAGACAGAAATGTCTTCCTCTTATTGTAAAGCCGGTTAATGTCAGTTATCCATCAACCAGGTTTGCTCTTCCTTGAGGAGCTTGTTTTGGTCCTATGTGGTACGCAGAGTCAGTGCAGTTATACAGGTTTTTGTGTAAAGCATTGGTATAGAGCTTGGCATAGTTGACAGTTCCACCTGAGGGAGGAGATGTAGTGAAGCTATTTAAACCATTCTGTAAGAGGTTATAATCTGCTTTGGAGAAGTTTTTTTAGTTTAGTTGCTGTTGGGGGAGTCAGGTGTAACAGTTATTTTGAATGAGGCCGATCTGTGGCCAGATCTCACCAAGGAGGACCTCACAGTGAGGGTGCTACAGTGGTCTCCCATATTGGAAAGCACCAGATCCAGGATGTCGGCTCCCATTGTGGGGGATTAAACCAACTGGTTTAGGCCATTGCTGTTACTGAAGTTGAGTAACCTTTGGGCAAGTGAGTTTGAGCAAGAGTACTCTACCAAGTCAATGGATGAGCAGTTAAAGTGGCTCAAAACCATAGTTTTTGGATGTATCTTGAGCAAATCAAGTAGATACATAAGCAGAGTGGGTGTCCTGATTCATGGAGGGAGTCCTGTAGCTGGCAATGACTTGAATAAGTGCCCTGCAAACAGTTAATTGCAAAGTGTCTCCAGGATGTCACACTGTTTAGCCAATCTGGATGTGTATATATCTTTACTGAATATTGATACACAGCCTCCTTTATTTTTCATGCCCTCAGTTTGAGGTTTGAGATCTGACTGTGTGGAAGTAGGTGTAACGTCATATGGCTGGGATGCTCTCCACAGCCTTGAACCAGGTCTCTGTGACTGCACAAATGTCTGTGTCTTCCAAGGTGAGGACAGCTTCCAGTGAGTGCAGTTTCATGTTGAGACTCCTAGTGTTTAGCAGCATAACAATGAGTTTGTTTTTAGATGACATTTTTACATTGAGAATTTTGTCCTTAAGACACTGCCTAAAAATGGCATTGTGGGGGTGGCAAGAGCCTTGTCTGGTAGCCAAAATCCCAGGGGTGACAGATAAAGATGAAAATGCTGTAGAAACAGTGGGAGCAGGACCTAGAATGGTATTTAGGAAAGGTAAATCACTGAAACATGAAGGTCAGAATAGAGAAAGTAAGGGGGCATCAACAAATAAAAAGAGGGGCACATTCAAGTGTGTTTTTTGCACCCAATGAAAACATATACTATAGAAAGACTATATGATAATGGGTTTAATATTTTTTCTAATTTTCATTGCAATTGCAATGTTTTTTACATAGTTTACCTAGCCAAGTGTCAAAAATGTGATTTTTTTTATGTAGGAAAAGGCAAAAGAAAACTTTGTGATAGAATATATGAGTATTTTTTGAATGTAAAAAACAAAAGGATCCTAATACTTTGTTTAGACATTTATCAAAATTTCCTACTCACAAGTTTTTATTTTTGGGTTAGATACTGTCACAAAGAATAGTAGAGGGGAACCTTGACAAATTTGCTTAAATGCTCAAACATCACCAGTTTTGAATGATGGACTTTCACTGGCTAGTGTTTTAAGGCTACGTTCATATGATGTGTAATATTTTTTCTGGATAAGATGAAGTCTGTCTTTTTACTTTATTTTGTGGACTCACCACTTGATGCAAATGACTTTGTAACTGGCAGTTTTGATTGGTCTTGATTAATCACGTGACTAGGAGAGGAAGTATTTAAATGTGAGCACTGCATTGATTTTATTTTTTTACATTCTGAAGTCATGGTTACACTTGATGAAAGGGTTCAGTATTGGTCTTTATACAATAACGTTTCCAGCGGTTTTTACTAGTGGTCTCAGAGATCTGATTTCTAGTTTCAGTTTGGAGTTTTTCAAGGGTCTTGGCTTGTTATGTCTTTTGCAGAAAATGATTGACCCCAATAATTACCTTAGTTTCTGGTGTCATTCTAAGGGGATGCAGTACATGTCAGCCAGGGATGACATGATTGACAGACCTCCATGCTTTGCCAGCAATGGTCTTCATCTGTCACTCTTATGATTTTGGATACCGGCCAAGGCTCTTGCCACCCCCATAGTGCCCTTTTTTAGGTGGTGTCTCAAGACAAATTTCCAGAAATGAAAACCCCATATAATAAATCTCAAGGTTAGGCTGCTAAATGCTAGGTGTTTTAACATGAAACTGTACTTACCGGAAGCAGTCCTCACCTTGAAAAGACTTACACACTTGTGCAGTCACCGAGATCTGGTTCATGGATGTGGACAGCACCCCAACCATATCGGGCTACACCTCTTTCTACATGTTCAGACCACAAACTGAAGGCATGAAAACTAAAGGAGGTGGTGTATTAATATTCATTACAGATAAATACACCTCCAAATGGGTTAAACAGTAGGATACCCTAGAGATACGTCAGGTGCAATTAACTGTTAGTAGTACACCTATTCAAGTCATTGCCAGCTACAGGACCCTGTCTGTGAATCAAGACACCTACTCTGCCTATTTGGATCTACTTGAGTCTATCAGGATACATCCGAACACCCTGGGCAATGTTAACTAACCATCCATTAACTGGGTAAATAACTCATGCTGTAACTCACTTTCCCAAAGACTCCTCAACTTTGTTAACTCCAATGTACAGGACCTGATGGTTTACATCCACACAAGGGGTGCCAACACCCTGGATCTGGTGCTCACCAATACAGGAGGCCACTCCAGCACCCCTACTGTGAGGTGTTCCCTAGTGATATCTAAATCTGACCACAGCTCAGTCTCATTCAATGTAACTATCACACCACCACCCTGACAGCAAAGAAACTAGAACACTTCTCCAAAGCAAATTATTACCTATTACAGGATGGTATAAATAGCTGTACTGCACCTCCCTCCTCAGATGGAACTGGCAACTATGCCAAGTTCTACAATGTTTTATACAAACAGCTGTTTAACTGCATTGACTCAGCTGTACCTGACAGGACCAAAACAAGCTCCATAAGGAAGAGCAAATGAGCCTAGTGAACAACTGCCATTATCAAGCTTTACAATAAGAGAAAGAAATTTCTATCTAAGAGTAAGATGGAGGGAGCCCGTAACTGGAAACACTCCCTCCTCAGCTTAAACAAACCAATAATACTTCTTGTGAGATTCTCAAAGTCAAACTTTACTTGTTCTCTCCCCCTTTCAGCAAGTAGACCCATGGTGTGCTGTGGTCATCTACAGGTTAGCACACTACATCCACTGCTTTCCACTGCTTCAGTTAGCCCTTTGACCTACCTTGCCTTGAACTGCCTGTGGGCAAGTGCCTCCATGGGTGTCTCCCTCCAATTTTAGGTTGTTTAAGTTAGCAAGCTACCTCCACTGCTTCAATTAGCCCTTTGGCCCACCCTGCCTGGAACTACCTGTGGCCAAGTCCCTTCGTGGGTGTCTCCCTTCAGTTTTGGACTGTTTAAGTTAGCACGCTATCTCCACTGCTTCAATTAGCCCTTTGACCCACCCTGCCTAGAACTACCTGTGGTCAAGTCCCTTTGTGGGTGTCTCCCTCCAATTCTGGACTGTTTAAGTATGTCCTGCTTAATTCTGAAAAGGTTTTAGTTGCTACCTATACTGTACTGTTGCTCCCGTGGTGGCTATCTCCCTTGCACACCCATGGGCCAATTCCTGTTTTCTCTATCTCCTGCCTATCCTGCTCTCCCACTCTTTTTGCCTTTCTCCAACTATTTTTGGCTCTCTGATTGCAATCTTGTTTGCTGGACCCCTTCTGCTCACTGACTTGTCTCTCCTACTCTGAAGTATCCCTATTTCACCTACCTATCACTTCTGACTATCTCCAGTTACTATATTCCTGCTCCTTTACCTCCAAACATACAGCGCTACTTACTCAGACTCTCTGAGTTTCTGCTGGCCCCTTTCCTGCTCACACATTTGTTAAACTTACCTGCTTTAACAGATTGTTTTTTTATGAGGTTTTCTCTGTGAGTGTAACTTCCCTCTGGTGACCCTCTGCTTAGCCTATACTTTCATTGACTACCTCAGCCTGTTACTGTTAACTACCAACTGTTTTTTTCTCCCTTCCCGCTGCCCCCCTTTGTCTTTTTCTTCCTGCTACTATTACTGATCCTGTCCATTTACTATCCTTGAATTATCCCGGTTTCTTCTTCTTCCAGCCCTATTTGGTGATTACGTATGTTCTCCCATAATTCTTTGTGGAAATTTAAGCTTTTGCGTGGTTCTCCTGAACCATCTTTACTTGCTCTCTCCCCATTTTAGCAAGTAGACCCATGGTGTGGTGTGGTCATCTACAGGTGAGCCTACAATTAGCTTCTCCGCTGGTTTTTATGTTGTTTACTATTTCCCAGATATAATGGTTTATGCCTTTTTGTTTAAGAACTGAATGCTGTTCATGGTTATTTAGTTCCAACTTGAGCTTGTTTTTTGGCTATTTTTTCTGTGTTCAATCACCAGAGCTACCTGGCCACCTAACTGCCAATAATTGGTGAGCTGTAGTCTCCGTGCAAGTGTGTAACCTGCTAGTTCACTGTTCAATCATTGTTTTTGGCTGTTGTACAAATGCTGGTCTGATTATTTCTTCAGTTTATTAGTGTCTAATTATCTAGTTCTACTAGACATTGGTCTCTACTGACCGTGAACTTTATGGTAACATTGCTCTAGTTGTTTAATTACATATCAGGGGTCATTCCTCAGGCTCTAATTTGTATTTCATGCAATTAATCCACTTTTAAGTTCCACTGTGCTATTGGCATTTACATTACCTGGATTTGCCTGCGGTGGCCTTGCACTTGTGTTAAGCATGCTAGATGTTTAATGCTCTTCTGGAAGCCATGTCCCACGTGTCGAATTGAGTATTAACTAGTGGAAAGTTCCCTTAGGACAGTGTTTCTGCTCCTTGTGTCATTTTATCGGGTCTATATTATAAGCATGAAAAGACTAAACCGCGAATGCTCACATGAGCGAAAATGTCAGTAATCGAACTTGCTATTGTGGGGGGCTGTGCCCCCACACCCCTCGCTAACTATATATTCTAACTCTGAGGTCGCACTACAGTGAGGAAAGGGCAAATATCCCACTCCTCACTGTAACACGACCCCACAATCACACTTTCGATTCCCGGCATTTTTGCTCATGTGAGCATTTGCAGTTTAGTCTTTTCATGCTTATATTATAGACCCATTTTATCTCCTTGTTTTAGTCAGCAACTACTAAACCTGACTTTTAAGCTGTGCTTTTCAGTGTACACTATTCCTAAACCATATTGTATTCTTCCTGTATGCCTAATATGATTTTCTGATGCTGAGTTATATAGCCTATATTTACTTGTACTTTATTTGAATCTGAATTGTTTGGGCATTATGAAGCTTTAAACTTCTGACTAACTCTGCATTGCATTTTTGAACTGTTGAATGCTCATAATCTGTCTAAACCTGGTGCATTGAACAAAATATCTTACACTGTATTTATCTGCATGAACCTAAGCAATTGTATCATATTACTGCTTTTTACGGCACTGTCTCCCCTTTTATTTATTCTCCCTAAATCATATTCCTCCTACAGCTCGCTACTCATCTACACTCATTATTTTCAATCCTCATACTCAAACCTGCACTCCCTTTCCCTCACCCAAACCACTCAGAGGTTCCTGTATATAGTTACTGTCTCTTACCCTCATCTGCAAACATCTCTGTCATACTCCACAACATAATACATTCCACAGCCCCTTACATGTTCACTAATTTACTAGCCTAGTCTTATCTCTCTCAAAGGTTATTCTTCTCCCTAACCCCTTTATCTATCTTTTCTTCTCTTTTTAGGTTAGCAAGCTACCTCCACTGCTTCAGTTAGCCCTTTGACCCACCCTGCCTGGAACTACCTGTGGTCAAGTCCCTTTGTGGGTGTCTTCCTCCAATTTTGGACTGTTTAAGTATGTCCTGCTTAATTCAGAAAATGTGTTAGTTGATACCTGTATTGTACTCATGGTGGCTATCTCCCTTGCACATCCATGGACTGATCCCTGTTTTCTCTATCCTCTGCCTATCCAGCTCTCCCACTCTTCTTGCCTTCCTCCAACTATTTTCAGCTCTCTGATTGCACTCTTGTTTGCTGGACCCCCTCTGCTCACTGACTTGACTCTCCTACACTGAAGCATCCCTGCTTCACCTACCTATCCTTTCTATCTCCACTTACTATATTCCTGTTCCTTTACCTCCAAATCTACAGAGCTACTTAGTCAATCTTTCTCTGAATTTCTGCTGGCCCCTCTCCTGCTCACACATTTGTTAAACTTACCTGCTTTAGCTTTAACAGATTGTTTTTTCTGAGGTTTTCTCCATGGCCCCACTATGCTTGGGCTCACTTCGCTCCCCTACCCTATCCCCATTCCCACCCACCCCATTACAATTTCCTTTATACCATCCACTCCCTCCCCTTCACTCCCCATCATCCATTGACTAACAAATTCCTGCCAAACTTAAAATACATCACTTCCTTCCCTTAACTATTATACCCAGACTACAACCTCTCTACACTCATTCCAATATGCAACACCTTATTATTTCCACTACACTCCTCCTACTTCTCTCTGCTCTTACCTCTTATCACTCACACCTTTCCTATCCATTGAGTTGCTCTCCTGCTTCCTACACCTATGATACTCATTGACCAGCATCCTTCTTTAATATCTCCCTAACCCTGTTCAACCACACCACCTCATGTCTTCATAAACTGTCTAGACTGCAAATCCTCCCACCTACCTATAAATCTAAACCCAAGCTACACAATCTACATTGACCTATTGCTATACTCTCTCTTTCTACTAATCATTTACTCATATCTGGGGATATTCACCCCAACCCAGGCCCCTCTCCTCACAGCCATATACCTGTCTTGCCTTCTAAATCCTCCCCCTCCACACACCTCTCACCATCCTCAGCCTTATACACTAAACTCATTCTTATTCAAGCACCTGTCTATATACTCATTAAATATTCAAAGCCTAACTAACAAAATTACTGAGTTCCATACCTGGTTAGCAAATGCAAACCCTCACATCCTTTCCTTATCTGAAACTTGGCTTAAGCCACATATCACTAATAATGAAATTCTCCCACTGGGCTAAAATATATATCACTCCGACAGAGTCCCCCCAAAAAGAGGTGGTGTAGCCATCCTCTATTCCAATAGTCACAATCTCTCACCTTTCCCCACACCCATCCCTGACTTCCACCCTGCTGAACTTATCTTAAACTCTCACCTTAATCCTCACAAGAATTTTGCTGTTGCTTCTATTTACATCCCACTTGGGAATAATTTGCACACTTTAGAGAATATCCTATTCTGGTTTTCCCACAATATACCCTATGAAACCCTAATCTTAGAAGATGTCAACCTAGATTGTTCCAAACTTAAAACTGACTCTCCACAACTCAATATCAACCTGCATGGCTTCCATCAATTGATATCTTTCCCCACCCTCCTCCATAACAACTCATCTTCTAGCTTCATAATTGACTGGATACTCACCAACTCCTCCCACCACTACCACAACCCCACTACCTTACCAGACTGCCTTAGTGTCCACCTCCCCACCTCTGTCCAAAAATACATAGCCCAACCTCCCAAACCCCACTTTTACAGACATTGTCATAAACTCTCTAACTTTAATATATCCCAATTCAACTCCATTCTTTCTAGTTCAGACTGGTCCATCCTTAGTCAAACCCCTCTCAATGACACAGTCAATATGCTCAATAGCATCTTCCTGAATACCTTAAACTACCTTGCTCCCTCTAGGAAGATTAGAATAAAATCCAATTATGCTACCTGGCTTTCCAAAGAAACTAGGTCCGTTATGCATAAACGAGATAGTGCTTGGAAAGCCTGGATGAAAACAAAGGAACTACCTCTGCTACACAAATATAGACATCTTAGGAATCTTACTAAGAAACAAACTAATACTGACAAAATGTCCTATTATAACTCTGCTCAGCTCAATAGAAAATCCAACCCTCTTAAGTTTTAGTCTACTCTTAACAGAATCCTTTCTCCAGGCTATCCCTCAAACCCCTGCCCTTATACAAACACATCCCCTCTGGAAACCACTACCCTCCTCAATAAACGCTTTACTGACACCATCCAAACACTCATATCTACCAACTGTAGCACTACTTCTCTGCATACCCCTAACAACTCTCCAAGCAAAATCTATTCTCTTTTCACCCAGTTCCTACTTCCTACATCAGATCTCTTCTTCAAAAGCTCAGACCTTGTTCTCCCTCCACTGATAATTTACCTCCTTCCTTCCTCAAACTTGCTGCCAACTCTATTGCCTATCTGGTATCTATTCTAATCAATAGAGCAATTCAGGAATCCACTGCCCCTTCCCTATGGAAATCCTTCTTCACTATTCCCCTGCATAAAGGTGGAAACATACCAGACCATCACCATCCTATCCCCCCTCTCTAAAATTCTTGAAAAATGCATTCAATCGCAGCTTCTCAACTACCTCCTCCAGCATAATCTTCTCACTCCCACTCAGCATGGTTTCAGTCCTAACCACTGGACAACTACTGCCCTCTTATACTTCACACATACCATTGCTGAGGCATAAGATAACAATAAACTCATATCTTGTCTCTTCCTTGACCTTTCCAAAGACTTTAACACAGTCTCCTACCCCCTACTGCTATCTAAACTTGCAAATCTCAATCAATCTTCTTCCTCCCTTGCCTGGTTCTCCAGTTACTTATCCTGTAGACAGCAATTTGTTAAATGGCTTTCATTCTCTTCTCCATTTATACCTGTCCCAGCCAGAGTACCACAAGGTTCCATCTTGGGTCCCCTCCTGTTTAATGTCTTTACCAATGACCTCTACACATCTTGTAAACAATCCTCCCCCATTCAATATGCTGACCACACAACTGTCATCTCCATCTCTGACAATATCTCTGAACTCCATACTCAAATTCAACATGCCTTCCTTTCCACAGGACAGTGGTTGTCTAATAATCTACTTATCCTTAACCCTAAAAGACCAAACCCTTGCTCTTTCTTCCCCGATCTTTCACTCACCACAAATCCATCTTTGCTATTACATACTCTAACAACACTATAATCCAACTCGAAGGTCAAAAAGACACACCAAAAACTTGGTTTACTGTATCACAACAAAAAAATTCTAACTGCTAATGCCAGATTCTCCCTTGCACGAGCTCTATTCCTCCCCTCCCTTCTATATGCTGCCCCAGTACTTACCAACATTCAAACTACAACCTTGAACAAACTTCAACAAACTTACCATAAGATAGCTAGATTTATTACAAACTCTTCATACAATTCACATTGCTACCTTGCCCTAAACTCTCTCCAGTGGCTTGAATTCCCTCAACTACTACTGCTATCACAACTTCAAATGTTACACTTCATTCTTTACAAACCTTCATCCTGTCCTGCTCTCACTTCCTTCATCTCTATCTATACTCCACATCAGACTCTCTGTACCTCTAATCAGCAATGACTGGACATCTACCAACCCCCAAAAAAAACAGTAGGCAAACTCCTATATAAACACTCCATCACCCATCCGTGGAACAAACTTCCACTAGATATATGTTCCATCATCCACCCATCACACTTTAAAGAAAAACTCAAACTTCATCTTAGGTTCATAGGTTCATAGGTTCATACTAGGCTATCTGCCCTGGGGCAATTATAAGCCTAGCCTGATTCTGTATGGCTTATGTCACACCTTGATTTGAGTATACTGTGCCCTTTTTAAGGTTTAGTTTACTGTGCCTCTGTCTAATAGTGACACGGGAGTAATCCCTGGGACAAACCTATGATCCCCCATCCAGCAATCGAGATTCTTCTTGAAGAGATTCAGTGAGGTGCTCTGCCTTACATGAACTGGAATTCTATTCCAGAGCGAAGGGAGCCTCTGGGATATGAACCTGTCCCTCCAGCAAGTTCTATTTATTTCTGTGCTGAGGTTCAAGTCCCTTGAGCATGTGGCTCTAAGGGATTTAGATTTACTGAGGTGGAGCATGTCCATTAATTCTGGATTTGACATAGCTTTGTATGTCAGGCATAGATCGCCTCGAAGTAGGTGGTATGCAACTGAGTAGAGCTGGAGTTTTTTAACCGAGCAGCATATGGCATCTATTTGAGACCCTTGATCCTCTTGGTGAGATACTTTTGCGGTCTTTCTAATTACTGCAGGTGTCGGGTAAGGTACATCCCAAACGGGGCATTGTATTCTATGATGGGGCTGATGAGGGATGAATAAAGGGGCACAATTACCTCTCTTGATCTAGATGTGAAACCCTTCATGATGAGGTGGGCTATGTAGAAGGTCTTTCTAACCACTTTGGCAATGTGGTTTTCAAAGGAGAGATTGCTATCAACTTGGGTCCCCAGGTCCCTAATAACTTTCTCTGTACTTAATGGGTTTCCGCCTATGTGGTAATTTGTGGGCACATTGTTTTTGCCAAAGGGTATGACTATACATTTTTTGGCATTTAGCTTTAAACCATGGTGCTGGCACCAGTTATCTGTCTCTGTGAGACCTTTTTGAAGGATGTTTGTGTCATCTGGAGAGTCGATTATGGCACCCAGTTTGCAGTCATCTGAGAACTTGATGAGCCATAGTCCTCCCACGTTTGTCTGTATCTCGGAAAAGTATATACCGAACATATGTGGTCCCAGGACAGAACCCTGTGGGACGCCACTTGTGACCAGTTTTGAGTTTGACATGGCTCCAGCAACTCTCACTCTGTGGGTTCTGTCTTTGAGCCAGTTTGCAACCCATCTTGTGACATAGGGGTTTATATTTAAGCTGGATAGCTTATCTATGATGCCCGAGTGGGGTATTGTGTCAAATGCCTTTGCAAGGTCCAGATAGGCTGTGTGGACTACCTTCCCTTCATCTATGGCTTTGTTGACTGTTTCAAAGAAGTCAACCAGGTTCAAAAGGCAGGATCTGCCCTTGACAAAGCCGAACTGGGTAGGATCTAGTGTCTGTAGGTCCCCAATGTCTTTGTTTATGAGCTCCATGATGATCCTCTCCATAGCCTTGCAGACTAAGCTAGTCAGGCTTATGGGGAGATAGTTTCCAGGGTCCGTAGAGGCTCCACCTTTGTGGAGTGGGACCACTGTTGCTGTACTCCATTCTGTGGGCACATATCCTGTAGTGAGGCTGAGATTGTATAGCTGTTTTATTTGAGGGATTAGTTCCTCTTGGAGTTCATGTAGGATGCAACCTGGGATGCCATCTGGTCCCATGGAAGCAGTGTTTTTTGCTTTGGAGAGGGCAGCCTTCACCTGACCATCAGAGATGTTTGGGAGGCAGCCCTCTGCCAGAATAGATACTTGCTCTTTTGGGGAGGGGTGGAGAAGTTTGCACTGAACCTGTCTGCCAGGATATTGGCGATGTCTGTGGGTTCATTGTATTTTTTTGTCGTTTAGAATCAACTCAGAACAAGTCTGGGAGTTGCATCCCAGGTTCCTAACATAACTGAAAAAGCCTTATGATTGTCTTTGGTGTCCTGTGCAATTTTCTCTCAAAGCTGGCCTTGGAGGATTTTATGAGGGATCGTAATTTTTTGCTAGTACTGATCAGAGATGCCTTCCCTATTAGGGATTTTGCTCTATCATGTGGTAGCTTCCTCCTTCTGTTGTACAGTTTATTTATGGCAGGGGTCCACCAGACTGGACGCCTGCCTTTGGATGATTGGGTCTTGGTTTTGTTTGGGATAGCATGATCCATGCATTCCTGGAGATGTCCGTAGAATGCGTTTATATAGGATTCTGCAGTTTGGGCCATAGTTTCCACTGGCCCTGGGACCTTGAAGGATTCCACTTTGTTTTTGAGAAGTGAGAAGTTCGCTTTTGAGAAGTTTTTCACTGTGGTTTTCTGGGCTGGGGTGGGGTCGGGATGTGGACATCCAGTGAATTTAATTTATGGTCTGATCTTACCAATGAGGGATATACTTCTGGTGTAGAGCATAGAGTCCCCATGTTGGTAATGATCAGGTCTAGTATGTTGTCCCCTCTTGTGGGAGTGGTGACTAGTTGTTCCATAGCATTTGAGTTTATAATTTCCAGCAACCTTTGGGCTAAGGTGCTGGGGCTTGAGTAGTCCTCCCAGTCAATGTTTGGGTAGTTGAAGTCGCCCAATATAATGGTGTTCGGAGAGATCTTTATGTTCTCCAATGTTTTCAGGAAAGCCGAGTGGGATTCCTGACTTTGAGAGGGTGGTCTGTAGGATGCTATAAACTGAAAAGCAGTCTTGCCCACTGTTAGTTGCACATGGATGGTCTCCGATACTTCATGCAATGCCACTAACCTGGAGGTGTGGATATCCTTGATAAATATGGAAACTCCCCCTCCTTTTAGTGGTTCGGTCCGGGTTTTGGGGCCGAAAAGCATGATATGAGGTATAGCCTGGTAGTGCTGGGGTGCTCTCTGGAGCCTTGAACCAGGTTTCTGTCAATGCACAGATATCTATGTTCTCCATACTGAGGAGAGCTTCGAGTGCATGCATCTTGAGGTTAAGACTTCTGGCGTTAAGCAGCATTACCCTTAGTTTCTTGTTCCTTGTGCTGTCTATAGGGGTGGGTTTGACTTTTCAGCCTTGCCTAAAAAAGGCACTATGGGGGTGGCAAGAGCCTTTGCCAATATCCAAAAGCCCAGTGGTGACAGGTGCAAGCCATCCCTAGTGAAGCAACGTGGCTTGTCGAGCATGTCATCCCAGGCTGATAGACACTGGATCCTCTTTGAATGACACCAAAATTTTAGCCAATTGTTAAACTCGATCATTTTGTCTTTGTACTGTGGCATCATTCTAGGTGAGGGTAAGATGCTGCTCAAGGTCAGGGTCATACCAGCCTGGGCTACATGATCAGAGAGCTCCTCTATGTCTCTTTTCATGTAGTCCAGGGAGGTACGTCTCAGGTCATTCACACCAGCATGTACAATGACTGAGTCATATTTGTATTTGCTTTGGAGTAACCTGAGTGCTTGCGTTATGTGGTGGATCCTAGCACCCGACAGGCAGCTCACCGTGACCTTCTCTTTATTCAGCCTGGTGAGCTGGACGTCAGTGTGTCTGACAATAGAGTCACCTATTACAAGAGTATCAGGTGTGTTATTCAGCCTTAAGGGCTGTGGCTGCTTGGCACACTGACTTTGTGGGCTACGTGTTGTGCGTGTTTTGTTTTGAGGTAGCGTTTGCTTGGATGTCTGCTTTGGAGGTCTCTGTTGCTTAGGTAGATTTTTATTTAGAGCCTCCGAGTATGTTTTTGTGTATTTATGTGTTTGGTTCGCTCCTAAATTTGCCCTTGTCAAGCCCCAACTTAAGCTCCCCTCTTACACACCTTATTCAATCGGTGTCATCTAAGTACTCCATTATGTGGATCCTTACTAAATTCTATCAATCAATACTGTTGGACTAAATTCTTGTTGTATACATGTAAATATATTGTTACTCTGTAAAAACATGATGTGTATATTCCTTGGTGCATGCATTTCTACTTTGTGTTTTTAGCTTTCTTGTTTAACTGATTTTTGTCATACTTTGAGTCAAATGTTTTACGTTCTGTTAACTGTTTGTGTATGGAACATTTCTCCTCGAGTCTCCACTGCAAATGGGCAACAAGCCCAGCTGGACCAACCTGGTTAATAAATGTCAATAAATAAAATAAATAATCTATGAATCCAAATTAGATTCTTCAACTAAAGACAGCCATAAGGCATTATTTAGTTACATCCTTTATCTAAAAGGTCAGGCCCACTTTTGTGCCAAAATGGTAGTTAATGATACCACATATACTGAACCTTGTGGACAGAGCTAACCTGGTAGCTGACAGGTTCTGTGAAAACTTCACTCCCCTTTCCCCACTACATGTACCCCAGAACAACCCTACCACCTATCCCCTGTCTTGTATCTCATAAACAGCCTAAGGCCAATTACACAGCATCTATGGAACCTGATAACATCCTAGTCTGTGTCCTACATGGTCTCCAACAAGAATTAGCAACAACACCGGGTACTCTTTTCAATCTTAGTCTAAGCAAAGGCTTCATCCCAGATGAATGGAAAATGGCGACAATTATTCACCTGCACAAAAGTGATGCTTCCACTGACCCCAGGAACTATATACCTAATAGCCTGACTAGCCTTATCTGCAAGACCATGCAGTGAATCATCATGGACCTTATCAACAAAGATATAGGTAATCACCAAACACTTGCCTACTCAATTTGGATTTGTCAAAGGGAGATAATGCCTGTAAAACATTCTAGACCTTTTTGAGACAGTCACCAAGGCCCTAGACAAGGGGAAATTTTTGCATACAGCCTACTTAGACTTATCCAAGGCATTTGCCATGATCCCCCATGCTGACATCATTGACAAAGTCACCTAGCTAGGTATCAACCTTATATTATTAGATGGGTTGCTAACTAGCTCACTGATAGAACCCATATAGTCAAAATAGGGGAATCCACCTCCAACAACAGACCTGTAACCAGTGGTGTTCCACATGGATCTGTCCTGACACCTGTACTGTTTAGAACCTAGTACTACAAAGTGCAAGCTAAAACTAAAGGTCTGTGGCTGACAAAGTTTGCTGATGACTGCAAACTGGGAGCAGTCATAGAGTCTCCAAAAATGTCAACAAGCTACAAAATGGTATTAAACACACAAATGATTGATGCCAAAGTCATGGCCTTAATCTCAATGCAAAAAATGCATTACCATCCCTCTCAGTATGTGCAATGCTCCTGCTAACTACCCCATCAATAACAAAACATTAACTATGCAATCACTGGTGAGAGACCTGGGCATACAGGTTGACAGTAACCTTACCTGCAATCAGCATGTCTTCACAGTGGTAAGCAGGTCATTCTATATTGTTCTTCTCATAATTAAGGTCATTGCATCCAGAAAGTGCATGAAGTTATAACAACTCTATGCTCTCTCCTCATCAGGCCAATAATGGAATACAATGGCACTTTTGGTATGCACCTTTCCAAGCACCTGCAGCAATTGGAGAAACCACAAAGGTTCCTCACAAGGATAATTCAAGGTCTTCAGCATCTCTCCTATGTGGATCATCTGAGATTACTGTCACTTCATTCTGCTTCACACAGACTACTCAGAGGTGATCTCTGCCTTGCATATAAGGCAATCTTTGACCATGCTTTATTTGAAATGCTGCATATCCGCAAATCAAATGGTACACATTACTCACTCTATAGATCTTAACCTGGTATGTGACAGTAACAGAACATGCAGGATGGTCAGATTTGTCTCCCAGAGGTTGGCACACCTTTAGAATGGACTCCTACTTCATGTCAAACAGAGCACCCCATTGGTCTTCTTCAAAAGCAATGTGGACAATTGGATGTGTAACCATAAACTCACCCAGAGGGTGCCATCTGTGTTCCTGTTGGACTGGGGCAATTGGTGTTGATTGTGGAAATAAGGGAAGAACTTGGGTTGGCTTGTAAGGGCCCTAGGGCCATTAACCTAGTACTCTCCTATGATTTGACCCAGTCATAGTCCATGTGGGAGTAGATGACCTGTTACATACATCCATAGACTATACTTAGAGGTACGTATTTGAACTTTCAGAATACATCAGTATGGTCACTGACACATGACTTAAAGCCACGAAGAGCACACCAACAGTGCAAAGGTATTATGCCTTCCACACATTTCGATCAGCTAATTTACTACCAGAGGCTGAAGGTGTAGGTGTCTCTATGTACATCAGAACTACAGATACTTTGAGGCTGATCAAGCAGGAAAATTAACTTGAGCTGCTCTAGGTTCAATTCACAATAGGCAAAATCCAGTACTACTTCCATGCAAGCTATTGACCTTCCTCTGTGACCCAGGACACCCATACCATGAATGTAAACTTACTAGAAACAATAACCATCCAACCCAATACCATCTTCATGGGGGACTTCCATTATCCCACTCTTACCTGGGAATCCTATACAACAACAAACATACAGGCACAGAGATTTCTGGCTTTTGCAAACACAAACTCCCTGCACCAGACAGCCAATACACCAAACAGGGGTGCAATCATACTGGATTTTGTCCTCACCAATATAGGTGAGATATGCACAATGCCGTAATGTAATGTCCTCCCTGGTAAGGCCCAAACACAAATTCATCTCCTTTGAAGTAAAATTGAAGCAAGGACCCCCAGCTAGACATAGAATATTCAGGAATTACTCTAAGGCTAACATCTAGCTATTAGGTAATAAAATGGCCAAATCTCAAGCCCCTATAAACAATGAGAACACTGTGTCACAGAAACCCTGTATGGGCATGTTAATAGCTGCATAGAGACAGCAATATTCACCAGGGGGAAGTACAGAACTAACTGAAAATCAAACCACCCTGGTGGAATCACAGAATTAATAGGCTGTATAACAGAAGGAAGAATCTCATGGCAAAACGTAGGAGGTGCAGCACACAGCAGGATAAAAGCCCAGCAGTCCTGAGCATATCTGAACAATCCTATTTTGGTTTGTGACTTATTGTGGAGTTGACAGGTAAAGAAATTACAACTTTTGCCTGGCTTGTATACTGTACTTTATTATTTAGTTGTATATTGCTGGTGAGATTATTTTGTCATAGAAGTTGATTTAAGTTCTCTTTGAATTCTGTGGTACTGTCTTTTCTTTTACAATATTTTATTCATTTGAAGCTGAATATGGATTCCTTAAATGAGTATGCAATTAATGATTTGCTAATGCAAAATATCTCGTACAGTGTAATAAATGCTATGCAAATTTAAAGGTGACAACTGATAACACCAGTGATCTGTGTTCCTCATGTTAAAAGTTGGATGATTTCCTTACCATTGTTAGAAGTAAACCTAGACTTAATGATGATGATTACACTTGTGCAACTGGCATAGCTTGGAGAAATGTTGTTTCATATATTAAAGACTGGACTGATGAATTAAATAATGTTCAACATAGAACAAATAGAACATATTTAGAAATGATGATTCTATTTTCTGCAAAGACCATTCAAACCCTATGAAACAAGATGATGCCCCTGAGAACTTTAGAATCCTGGATGCAAGTATTCAGCAATCTGAGGATCCAGTTTGTTTAGAAGGAAACAAAAAAAGAAATAAAGGAAGAAGTTCAGAACAAGTAACAAGGAAGGAAAAGAAAATGATTGTAAAGGAAAGAGAATATGTAATAAAAAGGACTCTACTTTGTTATGTAACACACAGATGACAGGGAATGATGATATTTGTCTATCAGAAAACTTTCAGTCTACAGAAAAGGCATCCCCCCAGATTCAGCAAATTTCCCTGCAAGAATAGCTTATTTTTGCATGGAAGAGACCATTCCTGTGCAGCACTGCAGCGCGCCATGCATATGTATGATGGTGCACTGCCATGCTCTAAAATGGACATGGTTCTGTGCACAAGTGCAGGGGACGTGTCTGAGAGCAGTGCTCAAACAATACACATGCCCCCTGCAGTCAAGAATCGCCATTCGGCAATTCAAAATAAATGAAAGTCTCCATGGACACTTTGGTGTCTGTGGAGAAAATAAGGGACAGCCATACATCTCAACTTTACAGATCTTCACAGAATGTTCAGATTTCTGTTTCATGTTTTTGGTGTGTTCCTCCTAAAATCTGCACCTGTCTGGCAAATAGCTGTGAATTTAAGTCATTAAATAATGACAAATATTTGAGTTTAAACCTCTACATCCTCAGAAAATTCATGTTAATCCAAAGCCTGTCATTGTATCGATGTTCTAAGTTTCAAACAGCAACATTTAAAATATATTCCTTATTTTTTTTCTGTGTGCAAAAAAGTTTAAGCGTAGCTACGCGGGTTTGCCCATCACGCAGTTATGCATAGTAGAGTTTAAACATCAAAAGAAGCTAAATAGAAATCTACACAATACGAGCAGTGACACTGGAATAGTGTAGTTATTAGAGCGTTCCCCTAATATGCAGTCAGTCACAGTTCAAGCCCCACAGCAGTCCATGCATTTTCATATGTGAAACACAAGTAAAATGAATTTTTCATAAATAGGTAGTGAATGTTATTATGTATATGTTAACCAGGGTAGTGTAGCAGCCCTAAATGGGAGGTGTCAATGAAATTTAAAGTTTAATCAAGATTTAGTATAGCTAAGTGGATTTGCGCACTGGTAAGCAGGGCTAAGCATCCACCCCTTTAAGCAATAGTTATCTTAGCTAAGCAGGTTTGCCCGGTGCTTAGCTTAGTTCAGCAGTTTCAAAACTGTCCAATCACAGTAAAGGGTGGGAAATTATCCCTATTTAAACCACACAGGTGGGAATACAGCTCATAACCAGTTCTAGCTCCCTACTGTAGGCACTATGGCAGATGTTGGTGAAGGTGTGCACTTTTGGGCGTATCACTGGGGCATTCAGGAGTCCAGGGTCATGGTTAGACTCCTCATTAAAGATCATGAAGGATGACTGATGCAGGACCAGTACCAGGTCTCACAATACAAAGCAGAGGCCTGAGACGAACTTGCCCAAGATCTCACTACTGCCATTGGCATTCTTCAGATTGGTGAGCAGGTCCAGCACCACTTTGCCAACTTGAAGCGGAGGAAGAGGGTCCTTTTGAACCAGTGGGTCCAAGATGCCCGAGCAGGGAATGCTCCAGCCATGTGTAAGTATTAGTCAAAATAAGTGTTCTCCAAAGTCTAGCCTGTGTATACAATGGATAGGTATGCATAAATGTTTTCTCTTATCTCCTGTACAGCTGCAGATGAGAGGGCTGTGAACATGGAAGCCCACGCCAGCAGGCTACAAAGGCTGCATCGCGAGGCTGGTGAGTAACAATTTAGCTGGTATGATGTAGGGCAAATAAATAACATGTAGTAGAATGTCACCTTGCAGTATTTAAAAACAGGTATAGTTTTTAGTGACTGAAGAAGCCAGTAAAAGAGTAATAGTGACATACAGTTTATATCAATAAAAGTGTAATTACCTGTCAATAAAAGTGAAAACCCCAGACTGATTGTGTTTACTCTGGTATTGTATGACTGGAAAGTTTCATGCACCAAGATCTGATATCAGAATAGTAATGTTGTGTTAACCACTGTTTTCCACACAGTACTATGTCAAAAGGTATGTATAGGAATGTATAAAAGAATGTTGTAATCACAAGGTCAGAGTGTACAACCAAGAAAGAATTAGAAAGAAAACATTCAAGGAAGTGACAGCAGTTTCTTAATAGCTCGTTCTGATGAAACACAAACATGTTGTATTTTTAGCAGGAACAGCCCAAGTACGAATCTCGGGAGTGGTAGTAAGCTTTATGCATAATTTCAGGTAGGATTTTGTGAATATGTGTAGAAACAATCAGGTAGTGTCAACATAAATTCCCTCCACAGATCTTCCAGGTGAAAGAAGGTATAAAGTATCAAGAAGGTATAAAGTAGCTA